>NC_066582.1:374322228-374432169 GCF_024323335.1 Lathyrus oleraceus
TAATAAAATTGTATATCTAACGAACTAGAAATTTTTGTCTTAAAAAATCTAGCATCATACTAACAAAAAATTATTAAAATTTATATATGCAGATGGGTGGCTGACCAATTAAATAAAAAAATATTAAAACATAATAATTTTTAGTTTTATGCTATCTTTACAAGTACTCATGCGGTGAGCAAGTTGTCCATTTACATATGGATAGTACTGCTTATAAAAAAATAAGAATGGATAAAACCATATATAAAACCAATCCAAAATATCCGGATCCATGTCCAGATCCGCTTGGAGTTTCGCTTCACTTCTCTAGGGTTTCTCAAACGCATTATAGAATCTCTCCACTCTCAGATTTCCTCTATAGATTAAAGAAGCATCGGAGAACTAATTCCGTCGCCGGAAACCGAACACCGTTGCCGGAAACAAAAAACCCGAACCAAAAAAAATGTCAAGCAAGAAGAAACACAAACGAAAACACAGCGACAACGATGAAGACGACGACGTTTTCTACTACCGCTACTGCGCTTCGTCCTCAACCCCCAACACCACCACCGGCACCACATCCAGTAATCAACCCCAATCAAAACCGAACAACAAAGGATCATCAATAGGAGGAACAGGTGAACCCTTAGCACCATCAAAATCGACGCTATACGTTTCTAATCTAGATTACTCCCTAACAAACTCCGATCTCCATACGCTCTTCTCTACTTTCGGCCGCATCGCGCGTGTAACCGTTCTCAAAGACCGTCACACGCGCCTAAGCCGCGGTGTCGCGTTTGTCCAATTCGTTTCTCGTAATGACGCCCAACGCGCCGTGGCGGAGATGAATAAGAAGATTCTCAATGGAAGGACTCTAACTGCTTCTATTGCTGCTGATAATGGACGTGCTCCGGAGTTTATTCGGAAGCGCGTGTACAATACTGAGACTGCTTTGTGTTATGAGTGTGGGGGGCATGGTCATTTGTCGTATGAGTGTCCTAAGAATCAGTTGGGGCCGAGGCCGCGGCCTCAGCCTAAGAAGCCGCGACGGGGATTTAGTGGGCTGAGGGATAGGGATGGGGAGGAGGAAGGTGATGAGGAGGAGGAGGAGGGGGTCAGATTGCTGCGGAGCAGTTTGACGATAATTGGGCTTCTGTTGTGGATGATGAAGCGGGTGAAAGGTTGCTGGGGAGAAACAGAAATGATGATGAGGGTTTGGACAACAACAAGACGAAGAAGAAAGGGAAGAAAGCTGGGTATTTCAGTGATGAGAGTGATCATGATGATGATGATTGATCATGACTATGTAGCATTGACACTTCAGATTGAAGGTGTGTGTTTGGTATTCCGCATTACCGCATTATTCAACTAGTCCTGTGTGTCGTGTCTATATATGTGCCAGTGTTTCATAGATCTAAATGGCAATTTTTTGTTTTTATCAAGATATGGTGTAATTGATGAAATTGTTTATATGTTGTTGGCTTGGTTGGATGTGTTTATGGTTTTGATCACAAGCACATGTTAGTTATTAGTTATTGTGGTAGTAATTAGTGATAGTGGTGGTGAATTGGTGATGAGCATTTTTGTGTATTCCATATTTTCATAGTTAATGAATGATGACAGACGAGTCTCTTATTTATCGGCTTAATTTAGCATTCGGTTTACCTGTAAAACAGAAAGGAAAAGCCTGTTCGTTATGTTTTTATTTTGGTTCAGTTAAAACATGTAATGTAATCAAATTGTAACACCCTGGTTTACTTTATGCACATCTTGTTATCATATAAGTAAGGTTTTTAATTACAGTTGTGGTGGTTATGTTATGATATTTGATATGTAGAATATTGTAGTCAGATATAGCTGGATTTGATGTGGTTGTTGAGATCTTGAAAAGCATAGGTTGTAGACTTGTAGTCACAATTACTGTCGCCGTTCTTGTGGAAAGCAGTTTAAAACCATGGGTAACAGTTCTTCTGATTACCTTTACTCTTTGATGTCTACTGAGCATTTTTATGCAGATTGATGAGTATTTCTCAAGTTTCTCTTAGAATGCTTAAATTGCTTCTCCCAGAGAAAATGTGGTATCCTTTTCATGCATAATCACTTGGCTGAGCTGGAGAATAATACCAATTTGTGCCTCACCCTCGACACTAGGCTTTAAATTATAGGTTTAATTATTCTGTAACTTTTTGAACCATGGGCTAATCTTGAATGTCATTGTAATGATATGTAGAAAAAGAAATTGGTTATTGTTATGCTATTTCCTTTCTTTCTGAATTATGGCTTTGAATCGGATTAAGTATAGTTATATTATATGGAGTTTGGGGTCAATTGTTACTGTTGTACTGTTGGTTTTAAGCATTGTTGGTTTTGGATATATCTATAACTCTGAAACCATATTCAGTTGACAGTTATATATAACCGATAGATACCATATTCATGATTGTCTATATACTTTTGTATGCTCATATTTTTTACTAATTGAATCATTGTCTTATGGCACAAGTTAATGAAAATAGTAGAGTTCATATCCTCTATGAATAGGATTAACATGAAGCTTGATTACATAGTACGATAATTGTACTCAGATATAAAGATATTGGGAGTTTTGTGAAATTCAGGATATCGGTTTCTTGAATTTTGTTGAAGTTTGAGCAGATTCAAATAGGATTAATATGGGTGTTCTTGAAGAGGAAGTAGGTAAAAGTTTGGAATTTTTTTCAAAATAATAATTATTTTTATTTTTTTTCAAAATAACTAATTATTTAAAAAAATTATCAAAATAACCAGGTTTGGTAGAGGATGCGTCAGATGAACTGGGGCACCCCCAATGCATAAAGAGGAGGCGTCAATAGCATTGGCGCATGCATTGCGCTCCTCACGAGGAGGCGCCACTAGCATTGGCGCATGCATTGCGCTCCTCATGAGGAGGCGCCAATACTAGTGGCGCCTGCATTGGGCCTCATGAGGAGGCGTCAATGCTAGTGGCGCCTAGGTGCATTTGGTTGTGTGGGCGCTAATTCATCTGGCTGCATGTGATGGTCATGTGGGCGTCAATCCCTCAAGCGCCCACATGTTTTGTCCGTCTCTATAAATACCACGCATTGGATGCAATATTTTTCACTCAAACTCATCTCCTAATACAATTCAACCACCATCAATTTCAATTTTCCCTGTTTCAACAATGTCTGCATACATTCAAAAACAAAGTGCTGATGTAATATTTTCTGCCGTTGCGGCTCCGGTACAGATTCGACTTTGGAACACAAATATGTTTGAACGTCTTAATCGGACGTTGTACAGTTGGTTAGAGGGAGAAATTGGAGAGGGTGAACGGATTAGAAGAATACAATGGCTTGTGTCCACGTTCAACCAACACGGAGAATTACGCGAATTGGTGGATATTAAGACAGACCAAGACGCTCGTAGGATGATGCATTACATGTTCAAAATTGTTTTGCTGGTTGTAATTGCATAGTTCTTGTATTTGTTATAATTATATGTGTTACTGTTTATGCAATGGTACTTTCGTGACAGACGTCTAATATGAAATAAATTTAATTTTTCATATATTGCAATAGAGGTACATGTAAATTTATCTGGTTGTGCTCATTCTAACACTAGGACAGTTATTACGATTGTGACCTAGTTGACGGCATGAACTACATAGTCTAACCATTTTGTTCGCCGTATCCATTTCGGTTCGAATTCGGATGCTGTTTGGGCGACCCTTTTTCTTCCTTCGCATAACTTCGTTGTGCCAGACGATGTCCCCTTGATATTCTGGCCAATAATCCTCTTTTGCCACTACGAAAAAACTAATTTTATAAACATTTGAAAGACTGACGATTTTGTAAACTTCAGATAACAAGTATGATGGATCCCTTCGAACCTTTGAGCATGCCGCAAGGACATGGGAGCGGGGGTACGAAAGGCTTGGAACTTTCTGCAGTCGCACTAACCTCTATCTAGTTCGACTCTGTACTGTCCCATCGGCATGCCCTCATTGTGATCCATGGACTCGACAACACTAAACCAACCTTTACTTCGGTCAAAGACCGTAACCACATGTGTGTTTGCTTTGGCAGCTTCATGTCTGATGAATTTCATCGAAGCATCACTGAACAACTGTCCAGATTGCAACACTGAACTCCATTTTAAGCGTCTGGTTTCAAACAACGCCCTTAGCCTGAAATATGTAGCATGCACCAAAGCGATTATTGGTAGGTTACGGATGCCTTTGAAGACAGAGTTCATTGATTCCACAAGATTTGTTGTCATGTGGCCCCAACGTTGACCGTTGTCGTATGCCCTAGTCCACTTCTCCAAAGGAATACCATGGATCCACCGTACCGCATCTTCGTTTGACAATCTTATTTCCTTGCGGTAGTGTTTGAAAGAAGGTTCTGATAATGCGTAACCTGCATTGACAACCTTCTTCCGCAACGTCTTATCTTTGATTTCCCGCATGAAATTCTGAGCAATATGTCTATTACATAACACATGCGTCGAAGGAGGATTTTGCCAGCCGTTGTCAATGTTATTATATGCACTGATGATTGAAGGGTGTCTGTCGGAGATCAAACATAAGTTAGGCTGAGGTGCAACGTGCAATCAGAGATTTCTTAGGAAAAAACTTCATCCCTCAGCAGTCTCCCCTTCAACTAGGGCAAAGACGATTGAAAAAATATTGATGTTCCCATCTTGTGCCACTACCATCAGTAACGTTCCTTTGTATTTTCCGTACAACCATGTACCATCAGTTTGTATAATTGGTTTACAGAAAGAAAAACCTATGATACCTGGTTGATACACCCAGAATAGACGGTGAAATATTTTATTTCCAACAGCACACGTACCATCTGGTGTATAGGCGGACAATTTGTTTCCAGCTTAACAATTGTCCCGGGAGCATATTGTGTTTAGAGCCAACAAGTATTTTGGAAGTTGTTTGTAAGACTCCTCCCAATTGCCAAACACTTTTTCAATAGATTTTGTCCTAGCTATCCATGCCTTCCTATATGATGGAGTGTACTCGTACTCTGCCCTAATATGCGAGATTATTGTACTCACCTTTAATGATGGATTGTCGCTAATAACAGATAATATTTCATCACATATTAGCTGAGAGCTTAATTTACGATGATCCTGGATTGGGTTTGTCAGCATGCATGTGTGATCTGGACCCATTGATCCAATCTCCCAAGACTCGCTCCTCTTCCGGTACGAAGCTGACAACATAAAAAGCAGTGCTCATTCGGACAATAAACTTTATACCTCGATGCGTCAGTTCTGTCAACTCTGAAATCAGCTGATAGTTGCATGTGGAATTTCTTAATGGCTCTTACACATTCCTCTTTTGTGCGAAATGTGTCTCCTTGTTTCAAAGATCCTTGCATCTGCACGTAAGGATTGTACCATACATCTGCTAAAGGTTCATCTGAACCCAAATTTAACCTTGTCATCTGTTGGGGTGGGCAGTATACATAACTTGTTGGTATTGGCTCCTCTTCCTCTTCAGCGTTCACCATCGAATCAACCATGATCTCAGATTCTTCTTCTTTGTCATCTAGAACATTCACCTCAGCTTGTTCGTCATCAGTCTCACAAAACACTTGTGACTGATCAATGTACAGAGACACCTGTTGTTGATGTGGTAATATATACAACTCTATATCGTTGTAACCAGATTGTTCGTGACTGAGAAACATATGCTGAATATCATCATCATCTCGAATCTTCTTCTAATAAAATTTAACCTGGTTTTCTACAAACCAAACCGGATTTTATAGATGATTTGGCCCACATTACTGCATTGCAATTTCTTTTCTATTCTTTGTTTCAGATGTGAAAAATTTGATCGTCGATTTATTGTAAACCGAGTTACCTCTGTGTTTCGAAAACAAAAACCGAACAACTGATGATCAAATATTTCACCTTCGACATGGGCACTGATCATGTAATGTTGTGTGAAAGACATTTTGTTGAAATATTAAATATGTAGATATCTTTAAGGGAATTGAATGCATTGCTAAGTTGTTCATCCACACAACATAAATAATGTTTCATTGCTAACTTGGTCGTTGCATTGATAACTTGGTCATTGTTTGTACAAACTTGACCATGCATGTAGTAGAAAGAATCAACCATGCAGAGAAAAGAGTGACAAGAACACACATGCGCCTGAGCCCTGAGATTCCCACCTAGGCGCCCATTCCCTAGGCGCCATAAAGTAACTGGGGCGCCAAAAGGATGGGTGCCTCTTCACAAAAATTGGTCTTATGCGCCACTAGGAAGGGCGCCCCTTCCCATTGCCCTACACTAAGGCGCCAAGAGGAAGGGAGCCTCTTCCTTGCATGTGAAGAATCACATGTAGGCGCCAAGAGGAATGGCGCATCTTCCCTTACATGTTGATTCTTCACATGCGCCTAGAAGAGATTCCTCACATGCTATCTCTCACATGCTTTCTGAAGTTTGTCATTCCCTTGTCTTCTCTTGCCATTCCATGCAACCAATCACATTCATCTTAGGTTGCAAACCTACTCACTCATTCATCTATAAATAGCCTCTCATATCAACAATATCAAATCATCTTCATCAATACTCAATTATATTCTTCTACCACACTTGTTTCCTCTACCACACTCAAGCTTTGCAAAATCAAATCATGTCTTTGTTGACTATGGGCGATGAACATAGAGGCACGCTCGAGAATATATCGGCATTTGTATGTCATCTCTCTCTTTTTACTTTTTCTATTTTTAGTCTTATACCTTTGTTATCTATGTTTTTCTTACTTCTTATAGAGTTGTGCTTGTTGATTATGTATTTCTTCTTCTAATTGCATTTTCTTACTTTTTTATTATTAGGATCCGAAGCGGTTTAGATGTCGTGTACATGAATATGTACCCCACGATCCTTTAATAGAACCATATATTAGAGGATGTGGATTTGGAAATCTACTCAACATTGTTTCGTACTCGGTGGACTACAAGTTCATTCTAACTTTGTTGGAGAGGTGGAGACCCGAGACCCACACATTTCACCTTCCGATTGGTGAGTGTACCGTCACACTTGAGGACGTGTACATGTTGTTGGGTCTCCGTATAGATGGAAAGGCAGTGAATGATCGAGTTAACCAAGACAACAATATCTGCAATGAATTATTGGGTGCCCATTTGCTAGACGACGAAACTGAGGGAGACACGTCCGGTCAAGCAAGGGGGCAAGGTATAAGTTTAAAATACCTTAAACAATATTATGCCAGTATAGTAATTCCCGACGATTCAACCGAGTATGAGAAAATAATAAAAGCTTGGTGTTATATTATGATTTTATTTGATAATTTTTTGTTTCCAGAAAGTACAGGTAATTTTGTAAATATAATGTATTTACCTTTATTACGCAACATTAATAAGGTAAACACTTATAGTTAGGGTTCAGCTGTATTGGCCCATCTATATAGTGCAATGTATAGAACTACAAAAAAGAATACCTATATTTTTTTTCATGTGCGTATTTGCTTCAAGCTTGGGGTTGGTCAAGAATGTCGTCGCTCGCCCCGATAAATGAGCGCCCATTCGTGTTCCCGTTTGCAACCAAGTAAGTCTAACACTTTACCATTCACCATTTAGTTAATTATATTTTATATTATAATTAATAGTAAATAATATTTTTCACTTCTTTTTTATCTTAGGTGGTCAGTAAGGGGAATGAACTACAACAGGTGTCTGAAACACGCTATTGTAGTCTATCGAAATCTATTGGACCACATTGGACATGACGATGTAATAATCCTACCCAACTATATTTTAATTTAAAAATACTTCTCAAATTATTTTCCATCTAATTGTTTCGTATGGTTTTACATTTTGTCTGGAGGCCATATCTGGGTCTGGATCATGATGTGAACCATGACGATGCTGCAGTTTGGACAACGAAGACACCGGTTATCCGATTCACTATGGTGGAAATGCACCAGAGTGACCGGGTCAAACTGCAGTTCTGAATGCTACAACAGATTCCAGAATCTCCCACGTGTTTGGGGAATTGACATCAAAAAAGGGTTGATGCACAATGGGATTATTCTGATTGGAGAGACTTTGCAAAAGACATGTGTCGTCCATAGAGGAATCAAAGACAACACATCTTGAACGAACCAGATATCCATGGTGCAAGACCGACTCAACAAAATATATGGCATGGTTTAGATCGGTAACAACTCAACAATTTGTATCTGAGCCGCGGTATTTGATGGATCCACGCCAACATGCTTCGTCATCGTATGCCCCACAACAATTCACCACCCAACACCAATGTGAACCCACCCAAACCCAACAACCAACCATACAACATCAACCAACCACATACACACATCAACCAAACACCCAACATCGCAACCCGTTCATGCCAACCACCCAACAACCAACCATCCAACGTCGCAATCCATTCATACCTCTCACTCAAACACAAAACCAAGAATCAAACCCCGCAACCACAACTGTCTATAGCCCAGATGATTCATATGGGTCACTTCATCGTAGCCCCCCATCAATAACACCCAACCATTGTTTAACTATAGTCGCCCCAGAAACCATTGCTTTGTTTCCAAAACGACTCAATGACCCAATTTGGGCAACTATATCGTCCCCAATTCACTCAACCACAACGCCCTAACTACGATGACATGGGCACCGAACTCCATTACGGAAGGGCCGTTGGCCAGAGCCCCTCCGGATATTGGGAGCAAATGATGACACATCTATCAAATACCGCTGGAACTTCCGTTGGACCTTCCAACCAACCATCGCTCGATCAGGTCAGCACACAAAGACCCCAAACACCTCAAGAAAATCGTGGAAGACCTAGGAGATAAACTAACGCACCGGGATGTGGAACAGGGGGACGTTATAATCGGACGGGTCATTAGTTTATTGTCAGTCCAATGTAACCAATTATTACATCATCAATGAAGTTTTTTTTCATTACTATTTCTTTTTTATTAAATAATAAAAATTAAATATTAATAATTAAAAAAAAATAGCAGGGGGTGTATGCGCCAGATGAATTGGCACATACACCAATCAAACATACATAGGCGCCACTAACATTGGTGCCTCCTCATGAGGCCAAATGTAGGCGCCACTAGCATTGGCGCCTCCTCACGAGGAGTCTAATGCATGCGTCAATGCTATTGGCGCCTCCTCTTCATGCATTGGGGGTACGTCAATTCATCTGCCGCATCCTCTATCAAACCTGATTATTTTTGTAATATTTTTGAATAATTGGTTATTTTGGAATTATTTTTGAAAATAATGGTTATTTTGAAAAAAAATTCTAAAAGTTTGTTTTAATATATTTGTAATATTTTAATACAAATAAAATAAAAAATAAAATTAATTATAAAAACAATGATATATTTTATTAGTTCATAAATGTCTATTGATTGCTTACTCATTCCATCCTAAAATAAGAATAGTTTAAGGATTTTATAAATTGTCATAAATGTATAGGAGAATAATGACTTGAAAGAAGTTTTAATTATTTAATGGCATTCTGAAAGAAATTGATATTGAAAAAGTAAAATGATGTTTATTTTGAGATAAATTTTGTTTGGTAAAATAATTTTGAAATGAAGTACCTCTCTAATGAAAGTAAAGTTTTGAAAACTAAAAATAATGCAGCGTTGTTCAATAGCGAACCAAAATATTAGTTTTAAAAATTGGAGAGTAAAAAAATATAATTTTAGCAAAATAGAAGATAAATAAATAAATTTAAGTCAGTAATTTTAAAAGTATTTGTTTTTTAAATTGTGAATTTATATTGTGAAAAGTAATCTAATAATTTTAGATGTAATTGATGGTAATAAATTCAGAATTTGAAATTTAAATTCTTTGAAATATAAAATATAATATATATTTTTGGTGACGATTAGGGCTTTCATTGATAGAATTTTTTTTGGTGACAACTCAGAATTTGAAATGTATATTCTTTTAAATTCAGAATGTAAGTAAATAGTTTTTTTTGGGGACGTTTCAGAATTTGAAACTTAAACTATTTAACTCATATAATAAAAATAATAATTTTTTAAGTTTGTTTAATCAAATATATATTTATTTATTAGTAAAATGGGAGGATCAAAGGTCTAAAATGAGGAGACATTAGGCAGCATGTCTCATAGACATTTGAACCGTTACTTAAAAAATTATCATTGAATCAGATACAACCATCAAAACTGGGCAAATCTAGTTTGGTTAAAAAATCAGCACACTTAATAGTTTTTCTAAAAATGTGAATGAATGCACTTCTTTAAAATGTTGAAGGAGAAGAAGAATATGCCTAGCCAAAGTCGAACCTTGTTTAGACTTCAAAGGCGACCCTTGGAGAGCATCTGCTACTGTCTTTTTGCCATCTTGAACAATAAGGTTCTTGAAATCTCTCTTCCAAGCAAGCTCCAAACCCATAAGGACACCCCAAAATTCTGTAGCAAGACTATTGCAATCACCAATAGTCTTATGAAAGCCACAAAGTTATCTTTCTTGACTGTCACGAAAAACACCCCCACACTTAGTAAGCAATCTGCTAGTGGTAGCCCCGTCAGAATTAAAACAAACCCCGAAGGTGTGAAAAACATAAGAAATGGGGTTTGAATTGAGTTTTATAAAACAAAAGTTTTTTACCAACTCAAGAACACCACTTAAAAGTTAATAACAAAGAGATAAAAACACAAGTATTTTATTATCGTTCGCTTGAAACTCAAAGCTACGATAGTCCACCCTCCAAAGTGATTTCACCTTATACACACAGATTTAATCCACTATAATCAACTAATTAGAATAATCACAAAGAAGCTTTTGTTTATTAAGTGGATCACTGGATTAAGATACATATTATTGTTATTCATTCATTGAGCATGGTACATGTCATTGTAGTCAATGACATCATCTACTCCATGCATAGGTTGCCTCGAAGGCTCACGTCTCATTAATTCAAGATTATAAAAAGCATCATTTGGTTCATAAGTACAAATTGATTCATATCAACAAGTCCTTTTGGCCGACCTACAAGATTGGTGCATTATTATGGTCCATCACGTCTCATGGCGAGCATTCTTATTAAATGAGCATTTTTTTCTACTCATCTCGGGCCACGTCTAAAGAGCTATTTAACGGATGGCCTAGGATTTGCATTTCCTGGTCCTGACTTGAGAAAATTTCCTGAGGATTTAGATTCAATGTCTTTTAATTCCTATAAGAAAGAAAATGAAACAGTTTTCTATGGACTTCATAATAATGTTACTTTTGATCAAAAAATACAAATTTAGATGTACAAAACCATTCTTTTTCCATATGGGCACGATCCTTCTGAGAATAAACTTTGTAAGGGGCATAGTTTATAGTTATATTGGTAGACCTCATGATTTACACACAGCCATGGCCTATGATCTAAAGACTTGAGGACATTACAATAAAAAAGTATATAAGCTTAAAACATCATGACAGTTGACCACGACAACTCCATGCACTCTCTTCACCAAAACACTTCCAGAAGCAATAAACTTGGTATCATGAGTGAAACCTGCAGGATTCAAAGAAACAATGAGTAAGGATTTTCCCAAAGAGATTATGATCAAAAGAAGAAAAACTGTCACAAGCTACCGAACGGTAAAACAGCAAAAACAAGCCGTCACACCCAAAAAACAAGAAACGGCTACAGACGCAAGTTCAGAGTAATCCTCCCACAGCAGGCCATGTTGCAGACCTTGGAAACATGATTGTCCTTCAATGAAAATCAGGGTTTGAAGAGCTTGACCCCTTCAATCGCGTGCAAAAGGAAATGACAATCAATTAGAGGAGAAAGTCAGAATCAGACAGAAAACAAGGAGTGGATACAGAAGGATAGAAAGAAAAGGAAGAAACTTGAAACAACAAGCAAAAGAAGAGGGACAACGTCATACATACTCACCGAAGGTAATCATGGCCGTCAGGTCTTCGTCGGGGCTACGATGCTCCGGCGGAATCTTTCCCTTTTATTTTGCTTTAAAGTGCTTTGACCTTGTATTTTGACTCGTTAATTTCTGCTGTTGATTGTGATATAGAAAACGGGTTAGAAGCTAAGATTATGTTTTCCTTTGAGGTTCCGATTCGCTACTGTTTTCTAGATCCCGTCGAGGATTTGGAGGTTTGAGGGGATTGTGGTCGTTTGTCACGTTGGAAGTTTTGAACTTCATGTTAGAGTCCTGGTTTGTTTGAGGATGAACACCGAAGGGTGTTCATCGGTTTCCTTATAATTTTTTTATCTCTCTCTGCAGTTTTGGATTGGGACCATGCACACAATTTAATAGGGAGAGGATATTTTCCAGAAAGAATGAAGAGTCGTTTTAAGAGAGAGAGACAAAATTATTTTGATTTATTTCTTTGCTTTAAGGGGTGATTGTTTCTTCTTTTAAAATATTATTAAGAGTAAATTAATGTTATTGATGATAGATACTTGGGTGCTGTCAGATTATGTTCCCAAAATCTTTATGATGTTATCAATGAACAATGATGCGCGTGGCGGTAGGTAAACCGAGGCCAACCTTTTCTCTTCTCGGCGATACCACTTGGCTGAGTAGGAGAGGATTTTGGGCCTTGTGGCCCATCCCGAAAATAACACTACTTTAAGTCCCTTGGGCCTTCTTTGATCCAATGTTTAGGGCCTAACTTTTTATTTATTTCCCAAACATTCCAATTTGGTCTACTTGGTTTATGAGCTATTCTTGATTGTTTTAATTAAAATTAAGATAACACTAATATTAGAAATATTTATTAGTTCGGTTTCGATTACTATTTTCAACTCTCCTTTTTATCTTGTAATAATATTATAATTAGTTAAATGGTGGATTAATGGTTAACGTCAACAAATAATTTACTTTATTTTCTAATAAATAAGTTTGACGTTGGTCCAATACCAAATAGTCTTTCCCAAAAGTATATTAATTCTAAATAAATTCAAATTCACCGTATTTAAATAGTATTCTCTTAAAAATTATTTAATTTAATTTTGAATGAAAAGGAGAATAGTAAGCCTCCGCTTCACTATCTCTCGACTATTCGAACAATTGGCGTACGCCATATTGCTTGGATTTTCGTCATTCATTTAAAACCCTAAAACTCCATAAAATTAAAATCACTCCACCAATTAATTATAAATTCTAAAAGTTTTATTTTTAATAATTAATCTTTGAATGAAAAGGAGAATAGTGAGCATCCGCTTCATTATCTCTCGATTATTCGAATAATTGGCGTACGCCATATTGCTCGGATTTTCGTCATTCAATTAAAACCCTAATAATCATACAATTTCAAATCAATTTTTCAAATCAAACATAAGTTCTAAATTCAAATTATTTCTAAACTTCAACCATCATATTCAAATCATTTTCCAAATTAACTACAAATTCTAAAACATTTAATTCTAAATTTATGATAATAAAGAGGATAGGAGGCGTACGCCTCACTATCTTTCGATTATTCGAATAATTGGCGTACGCCATATTGCTCGAGTTTTTGTCATCAAACTTAAAACACAATCGAATAAACTCAAATCACCTCTTATATCAAACCCAATTTTACAAAATAAACTATACAACTTCAATAGAGAATGGGAGGCGTACGCCTCACCACTCCTTGATTATTTGAATATTTGGCGTACGCCACCTTGCTCAAATCATCGACAAACCCAAACCTACCAACCCAAAATTCAAGCTATCTTCATAAATTGAATACAATATCTAAACATATCTTTTTACAATTTAAACCTCGGGTGATAAAAGATGGGAGGCGTACGCCTCACCGTCTCTCGATTATTTGGATAATTGGCGTACGCCATATTGCACAAATTATCGACTTCCGACTAAAACACGTTAAATAAACTTGGATAAGGGAATAGGTGACGTACGCCTCGTTATTCTTTGAATAAGCAAGTAGGAGGTGTACGCCTCACTACCGTGCGTATTCAACATCCACAAACAAACTTTCAAAACAATTCGAACGAAAAGGGAATAGAAGGCGCTCGCCTTATTATTCCTCGAAAGAATTTAATGATTGGTGTACACCATATTGCTCAATCTTTCGTCGTTCCTCAAATCATCAACAAATCAAACCTAACTTCTCGCCCTCGAGCGATCGAAACCAATCAAATCCAAACACGTCAATTCAACTCGTCACCCCCGCGTGACCAAAACCCTTTCAAAAAGAACACTGTCAATCCTTTCTAATGCGCAGAACAAACCAGTGCTAGAGCCTCCACCGAGAGTAGACAAGCCAGTGTTTAGCCGTTAGAACGCCGACCTACACAGTCGTTCATCAAAACAAAACACAACCAATATTCGTAGTAGCCCGAACTAAGAATGCTCTGATTTCCTTATTGCACCATAAGGATACGTAGGCAGGAGATTGTTGTATCTTCGTGAGCACACTAATAAAAAACCTCCCATTTCCCCCATCCTGAGGTCTTCATCCACATCTATCATCAATTCTGATTACTCGAAGCAAGCAGATAAACAGTCAATTAACAGTCAAATAGCAAAATCAGACTAAAAGGTTCCCGTTGAGTACAACGGACGTGAGGGGTGCTAATACCTTCCCCTTGCGTAATCGACTCCCGAACCCGAATATGGTTGCGACGACCATTATTCTTATTTCTAAAGGTTTTCTCGATATTTTCCTATTCCTTCATTGGAATAAATAAAGTTCGGTGGCGACTCTATTTCGAACAACATTTTTTTTTCCGCGTCCTATCGCGAGGGATCGCATTATCATCTTTTTTTGAGGTGCGACAATTACATGCGACTCTATATGACTAATGCACAAATACAAGCTATTCAAAATCCTTTGATCCTTAGTAAAATTGGTGTCCCCACAACGACAATAAAGTGGATGAATTTTTCTGAAATGAGTCATCTTATATCAAATGTATATGACTGAGTTTTAGTTTAGTTTACAAGACATAGTTTTTCGTAAATCGTTTTCCCTCTGCTAAGTTGCCCTCCAAATAATTTAAATGGTCGGGTTGTCTTGATTAGACAGATTGCTACTAAGATGCATTTTATACAAGCTTATTTGAAACGAGGGTGTCCTCTACCACCAACATTCGTAGAATGGAGAGAACGTCTTAAGGAAGAAACATCTGAGTGAGAACTTTGCTTTTTTGGATAGGATGCATGAGTTCTAGAAATTAAATGATGTTGAAAAATAATACAATAGAAAAAAGTCTAATGCGAAAAGTTCAATAAATTTAAAAAGATGTCATCGATTTCGATGCATTTTAATCGTATGTACTTCTAATTTTGTTGATTCACTATGTTCATTTTTATTCTTATATCTTCATTTTAAGATGTCCAAACATAAGAGATGAGTCCTCTTCAATTCTGGACAAATTCTACATAAGAGTTTTTAAATGTTGTGAAACTGAAGTTATTAGACTAAGGTTTTGCTTAAATTGATGCAATGAGATGATATGAAGTGATATGAGATGAAATAGAATAAGATTACATTGTTTGAGTTAATTAAAATCAGATCCAGTATAATAAAATTTTATTATTCTATTTTATTTCATTTCATCACTTTTCATTAGCATTGTTTCCCTTAGATATGAGGAATAAAAAATTACATCAATTTCTACTAGTATTGATCACTTTCTACGAGTATTGTTCCCTTTAATATGAGCAGAATGAAAATTTTCATCACTTTCCATCAGTATTGTTTCTCTTTTATATGAGCAGAATCAAAAACTTACTTTGTTTTTATCGCTAATTATTCAAATAATAAAGTAATAAAATTTCTATTTCACTCTATTCTATTTTTGCTAAATTTCAATAACTCTATTTATCTTAAGATATAAAATATAATCTAAAATAATATAATAAAATTGTATATCTAACGAACTATAAATTTTTGTCTTAAAAAATCTAGCATCATAGTAACAAAAAATTATTAAAATTTATATATGCAGATGGGTGGCTGACCAATTAAAGAAAAAAATATTAAAACATAATAATTTTTAGTTTTATGCTATCTTTACAAGTACTCTGGCGGTGAGCAAGTTGTCCATTTACATATGGATAGTACTGCTTATAAAAAAATAAGAATGGATAAAACCATATATGAAACCAATCCAAAATATCTGGATCCATGTCCAGATCCGCTTGGAGTTTCGCTTCACTTCTCTAGGGTTTCTCAAATGCATTATAGAATCTCTCCACTCTCAGATTTCCTCTATAGATTAAAGAAGCATCGAAGAACTAATTCCGTCGCCGGAAACCGAACGCCGTTGCCAGAAAGAAAAAACCTGAACCGAAAAAAATGTTAAGCAAGAAGAAACACAAACGAAAACACAGCGACAGCGATAAAGACGACGACATTTTCTACTACCGCTACTGCGCTTCGTCCTCAACCCCCAGCCTAAGAGTGTGGGGGGAATGGTCATTTATCGTATGAGTGTCCTAAGAATCAGTTGGGGCCGAGGCCGCGACCTCAGCCTAAGAAGCCGCGACGGGGATTTAGTGGGCTGAGGGATAGGGATGGGGAGGAGGAAGGTGATGAGGAGGAGGAGGAGGGTGGTCAGATTGTTGCGGAGCTGTTTGACGATAATTGGGCTTCTGTTGTGGATTATGAAGCGGGTGAAAGGTTGCTGGGGAGAAACAGAAATGATGATGAGGGTTTGGACAACAACAAGACGAAGAAGAAAGGGAAGAAAGCTGGGTATTTCAGTGATGAGAGTGATCATGATGATGATGATTGATCATGACTATGTAGCATTGACACTTTAGATTGAAGGTGTGTGTTTGGTATTCCGCATTACCGCATTATTCAACTAGTCCTGTGTGTCGTGTCTATATATGTGCCAGTGTTTCATAGATCTAAATGGCAATTTTTTGTTTTTATCAAGATATGGTGTAATTGATGAAATTGTTTATATGTTGTTGGCTTGGTTGGATGTGTTTATGGTTTTGATCACAAGCACATGTTAGTTATTAGTTATTGTGGTAGTAATTAGTGATAGTGGTGGTGAATTGATGATGAGCATTTTTGTGTATTCCATATTTTCATAGTTAATGAATGATGACAGACGAGTCTCTTATTTATCGGCTTAATTTAGCATTCGGTTTACCTGTAAAATAGAAAGGAAAAGCCTGTTCGTTATGTTTTTTATTTTGGTTCAGTTAAAACATGTAATGTAATCAAATTGTAACACCCTAGTTTACTTTATGCACATCTTGTTATCATATAAGTAAGGTTTTTAATTACAGTTGTGGTGGTTATGTTATGATATTTGATATGTAGAATATTGTAGTCAGATATAGCTGGATTTGATGTGCTTGTTGAGATCTTGAAAAGCATAGGTTGTAGACTTGTAGTCACCATTACTGTCGCCGTTCTTGTGGAAAGCAGTTTAAAACCATGGGTAACAGTTCTTCTGATTACCTTTACTCTTTGATGTCTACTGAGCATTTTTATGCAGATTGATGAGTATTTCTCAAGTTTCTCTTAGAATGCTTAAATTGCTTCTCCCAGAGAAAATGTGGTATCCTTTTCATGCATAATCACTTGGCTGAGCTGGAGAATAATACCAATTTGTGCCTCACCCTCGACACTAGGCTTTAAATTACAGGTTTAATTATTCTGTAACTTTTTGAACCATGGGCTAATCTTGAATGTCATTGTAATGATATGTAGAAAAAGAAATTGGTTATTGTTATGCTATTTCCTTTCTTTCTGAATTATGGCTTTGAATCGAATTAAGTATAGTTATATTATATGGAGTTTGGGGTCAATTGTTACTGTTGCACTGTTGGTTTTAAGCATTGTTGGTTTTGGATATATCTATAACTCTGAAACCCTATTCAGTTGACAGTTATATATAACCGATAGATACCATATTCATGATTGTCTATATACTTTTGTATGCTCATATTTTTTACTAATTGAATCATTGTCTTATGGCCCAAGTTAATGAAAATAGTAGAATTCATATCCTCTATGAATAGGATTAACATGAAGCTTGATTACATAGTACGATAATTGTACTCAGATATAAAGATATTGGGAGTTTTGTGAAATTCAGGATATCGGTTTCTTGAATTTTGTTAAAGTTTGAGCAGATTCAAATAGGATTAATATGGGTGTTCTTGAAGAGTTCTAGAAATTAAATGATGTTGAAAAATAATACAATAGAAAAAAGTCTAATGCGAAAAGTTCAATAAATTTAAAAAGATGTCATCGATTTTGATGCATTTTAATCGTATGTACTTCTAATTTTGTTGATTCACTATGTTCATTTTTATTCTTATATCTTCATTTTAAGATGTCCAAACATAATCTAAGCGTATAAATAAAGCATTACTTTTGAAAACAAATTAATTGTTGAGTTTCTAGTAAGAGATGAGTCCTCTTCAATTCTGGACAAATTCTACATAAGAGTTTTTAAATGTTGTGAAACTGAAGTTATTAGACTAAGGTTTTGCTTAAATTGATGCAATGAGATGATATGAAGTGATATGAGATGAAATAGAATAAGATTACATTGTTTGAGTTAATTAAAATCAGATCCAGTATAATAAAATTTTATTATTCTATTTTATTTCATTTCATCACTTTTCATTAGCATTGTTTCCCTTAGATATGAGGAATAAAAAATTACATCAATTTCTACTAGTATTGATCACTTTCTACGAGTATTGTTCCCTTTAATATGAGCAGAATGAAAATTTTCATCACTTTCCATCAGTATTGTTTCTCTTTTATATGAGCAGAATCAAAAACTTACTTTGTTTTTATCGCTAATTATTCAAATAATAAAGTAATAAAATTTCTATTTCACTCTATTCTATTTTTGCTAAATTTTAATAACTCTATTTATCTTAAGATATAAAATATAATCTAAAATAATATAATAAAATTGTATATCTAACGAACTAGAAATTTTTGTCTTAAAAAATCTAGCATCATAGTAACAAAAAATTATTAAAATTTATATATGCAGATGGGTGGCTGACCAATTAAAGAAAAAAATATTAAAACATAATAATTTTTAGTTTTATGCTATCTTTACAAGTACTCTGGCGGTGAGCAAGTTGTCCATTTACATATGGATAGTACTGCTTATAAAAAAATAAGAATGGATAAAACCATATATGAAACCAATCCAAAATATCTGGATCCATGTCCAGATCCGCTTGGAGTTTCGCTTCACTTCTCTAGGGTTTCTCAAACGCATTATAGAATCTCTCCACTCTCATATTTCCTCTATAGATTAAAGAAGCATCGGAGAACTAATTCCGTCGCCGGAAACCGAACGCCGTTGCCGGAAAGAAAAAACCTGAACCGAAAAAAATGTCAAGCAAGAAGAAACACAAACGAAAACACAGCGACAGCGATAAAGACGACGACGTTTTCTACTACCGCTACTGCGCTTCGTCCTCAGCCCCCAGCCTAAGAGTGTGGGGGGCATGGTCATTTGTCGTATGAGTGTCCTAAGAATCAGTTGGGGCCGAGGCCGCGACCTCAGCCTAAGAAGCCGCGACGGGGATTTCGTGGGCTGAGGGATAGGGATGGGGAGGAGGAAGGTGATGAGGAGGAGGAGGAGGGTGGTCAGATTGCTGCGGAGCTGTTTGACGATAATTGGGCTTCTGTTGTGGATTATGAAGCGGGTGAAAGGTTGCTGGGGAGAAACAGAAATGATGATGAGGGTTTGGACAACAACAAGACGAAGAAGAAAGGGAAGAAAGCTGGGTATTTCAGTGATGAGAGTGATCATGATGATGATGATTGATCATGACTATGTAGCATTGACACTTTAGATTGAAGGTGTGTGTTTGGTATTCCGCATTACCGCATTATTCAACTAGTCCTGTGTGTCGTGTCTATATATGTGCCAGTGTTTCATAGATCTAAATGGCAATTTTTTGTTTTTATCAAGATATGGTGTAATTGATGAAATTGTTTATATGTTGTTGGCTTGGTTGGATGTGTTTATGGTTTTGATCACAAGCACATGTTAGTTATTAGTTATTGTGGTAGTAATTAGTGATAGTGGTGGTGAATTGATGATGAGCATTTTTGTGTATTCCATATTTTCATAGTTAATGAATGATGACAGACGAGTCTCTTATTTATCGGCTTAATTTAGCATTCGGTTTACCTGTAAAATAGAAAGGAAAAGCCTGTTCGTTATGTTTTTTATTTTGGTTCAGTTAAAACATGTAATGTAATCAAATTGTAACACCCTAGTTTACTTTATGCACATCTTGTTATCATATAAGTAAGGTTTTTAATTACAGTTGTGGTGGTTATGTTATGATATTTGATATGTAGAATATTGTAGTCAGATATAGCTGGATTTGATGTGCTTGTTGAGATCTTGAAAAGCATAGGTTGTAGACTTGTAGTCACCATTACTGTCGCCGTTCTTGTGGAAAGCAGTTTAAAACCATGGGTAACAGTTCTTCTGATTACCTTTACTCTTTGATGTCTACTGAGCATTTTTATGCAGATTGATGAGTATTTCTCAAGTTTCTCTTAGAATGCTTAAATTGCTTCTCCCAGAGAAAATGTGGTATCCTTTTCATGCATAATCACTTGGCTGAGCTGGAGAATAATAACAATTTGTGCCTCACCCTCGACACTAGGCTTTAAATTACAGGTTTAATTATTCTGTAACTTTTTGAACCATGGGCTAATCTTGAATGTCATTGTAATGATATGTAGAAAAAGAAATTGGTTATTGTTATGCTATTTCCTTTCTTTCTGAATTATGGCTTTGAATCGAATTAAGTATAGTTATATTATATGGAGTTTGGGGTCAATTGTTACTGTTGCACTGTTGGTTTTAAGCATTGTTGGTTTTGGATATATCTATAACTCTGAAACCCTATTCAGTTGACAGTTATATATAACCGATAGATACCATATTCATGATTGTCTATATACTTTTGTATGCTCAGATTTTTTACTAATTGAATCATTGTCTTATGGCACAAGTTAATGAAAATAGTAGAATTCATATCCTCTATGAATAGGATTAACATGAAGCTTGATTACATAGTACGATAATTGTACTCAGATATAAAGATATTGGGAGTTTTGTGAAATTCAGGATATCGGTTTCTTGAATTTTGTTAAAGTTTGAGCAGATTCAAATAGGATTAATATGGGTGTTCTTGAAGAGGAAGTAGGTAAAAGTTTGGAATTTTTTTTCAAAATAATAATTATTTTTATTTTTTTTTCAAAATAACTAATTATTTAAAAAAATTATCAAAATAACCAGGTTTGGTAGAGGATGCGTCAGATGAACTGGGGCACCCCCAATGCATAAAGAGGAGGCGTCAATAGCATTGGCGCATGCATTGCGCTCCTCACGAGGAGGCGCCACTAGCATTGGCGCATGCATTGCGCTCCTCATGAGGAGGCGCCAATACTAGTGGCGCCTGCATTGGGCCTCATGAGGAGGCGTCAATGCTAGTGGCGCCTGGGTGCATTTGGTTGTGTGGGCGCTAATTCATCTGGCTGCATGTGATTGTCATGTGGGCGTGAATCCCTCAAGCGCCCACATGTTTTGTCCGTCTCTATAAATACCACGCATTGGATGCAATATTTTTCACTCAAACTCATCTCATAATACAATTCAACCACCATCAATTTCAATTTTCCCTGTTTCAACAATGTCTGCATACATTCAAAAACAAAGTGCTGATGTAATATTTTCTGCCGTTGCGGCTCCGGTACAGATTCGACTTTGGAACACAAATATGCTTGAACGTCTTAATCGGACATTGTACAACTGGTTAGAGGGAGAAATTGGAGAGGGTGAACGGATTAGAAGAATACAATGGCTTGTGTCCACGTTCAACCAACACGGAGAATTACGCGAATTGGTGGATATTAAGACAGACCAAGACGCTCGTAGGATGATGCATTACATGTTCAAAATTGTTTTGCTGGTTGTAATTGCATAGTTCTTGTATTTGTTATAATTATATGTGTTACTGTTTATGCAATGGTACTTTCGTGACAGACGTCTAATATGAAATAAATTTAATTTTTCATATATTGCAATAGAGGTACATGTAAATTTATCTGGTTGTGCTCATTCTAAGACTAGGACAGTTATTACGATTGTGATCTAGTTGACGGCATGAACTACATAGTCTAACCATTTTGTTCGCCGTATCCATTTCGGTTCAAATTCGGATGCTGTTTGGGCGACCCTTTTTCTTCCTTCGCATAACTTCGTTGTGCCAGACGATGTCCCCTTGATATTCTGGCCAATAATCCTCTTTTGCCACTACGAAAAAACTAATTTTATAAACATTTGAAAGACTGACGATTTTGTAAACTTCAGATAACAAGTATGATGGATCCCTTCGAACCTTTGAGCATGCCGCAAGGACATGGGAGCGGGGGTACGAAAGGCTTGGAACTTTCTGCAGTCGCACTAACCTCTATCTAGTTCGACTCTGTATTGTCCCATCGGCATGCCCTCAATGTGATCCATGGACTCGACAACACTAAACCAGCCTTTACTTCGGTCAAAGACCGTAACCACATGTGTGTTTGCTTTGGCAGCTTCATGTCTGATGAATTTCATCGAAGCATCACTGAACAACTGTCCAGATTGCAACACTGAACTCCATTTTAAGCGTCTGGTTTCAAACAACGCCCTTAGCCTGAAATATGTAGCATGCACCAAAGCGATTATTGGTAGGTTACGGATGCCTTTGAAGACAGAGATTTCTTAGGAAAAAACTTCATCCCTCAGCAGTCTCCCCTTCAACTAGGGCAAAGACGATTGAAAAAATATTGATGTTCCCATCTTGTGCCACTACCATCAGTAACGTTCCTTTGTATTTTCCGTACAACCATGTACCATCAGTTTATATAATTGGTTTACAGAAAAAAAAACCTATGATACCTGGTTGATACACCCAGAATAGACGGTGAAATATTTTATTTCCAACAGCACACGTACCATCTGGTGTATAGGCGGACAATTTGTTTCCAGCTTGACAATTGTCCCGGGAGCATATTGTTTTAGAGCCAACAAGTATTTTGGAAGTTGTTTGTAAGACTCCTCCCAATTGCCAAACACTTTTTCAATAGATTTTGTCCTAGCTATCCATGCCTTCCTATATGATGGAGTGTACTCGTACTCTGCCCTAATATGCGAGATTATTGGACTCACCTTTAATGATGGATTGTCGCTAATAACAGATAATATTTCATCACATATTAGCTGAGAGCTTAATTTACGATGATCCTGGATTGGGTTTGTCAGCATGCTTGTATGATCTGGACCCATTGATCAAATCTCCTAAGACTCGCTCCTCTTCCGGTACGAAGCTGACAACATAAAAAGGCAGTGCTCATTCGGACAATAAACTTTATACCTCGATGCGTCAGTTCTGTCAACTCTGAAATCAGCTGATAGTTGCATGTGGAATTTCTTAATGGCTCTTACACATTCCTCTTTTGTGCGAAATGTGTCTCCTTGTTTCAAAGATCCTTGCATATGCACGTAAGGATTGTACCATACATCTGCTAAAGGTTCATCTGAACCCAAATTTAACCTTGTCATCTGTTGGGGTGGGCAGTATACATAACTTGTTGGTATTGGCTCCTCTTCCTCTTCAGCGTTCACCATCGAATCAACCATGATCTCAGATTCTTCTTCTTTGTCATCTAGAACATTCACCTCAGCTTGTTCGTCATCAGTCTCACAAAACACTTGTGACTGATCAATGTACAGAGACACCTGTTGTTGATGTGGTAATATATACAACTCTATATCGTTGTAACCAGATTGTTCGTGACTGACAAACATATGCTGAATATCATCATCATCTCAAATCTTCTTCTGATAAAATTTAACCTGGTTTTCTACAAACCAAACCGGATTTTTATAAATGATTTGGCCCACATTACTGCATTGCAATTTCTTTTCTATTCTTTGTTTCAGATGTGAAAAATTTGATCGTCGATTTATTGTAAACCGAGTTACCTCTGTGTTTCGAAAACAAAAACCGAACAACTGATGATCAAATATTTCACCTTCAACATGGGCACTGATCATGTAATGTTGTGTGGAAGACATTTTGTTGAAATATTAAATATGTAGATATCTTTAAGGGAATTGAATGCATTGCTAAGTTGTTCATCCACACAACATAAATAATGTTTCATTGCTAACTTGGTCGTTGCATTGATAACTTGGTCATTGTTTGTACAAACTTGACCATGCATGTAGTAGAAAGAATCAACCATGCAGAGAAAAGAGTGACAAGAACACACATGCGCCTGAGCCCTGAGATTCCCACCTAGGCGCCATAAAGTAACTGGGGCGCCAAAAGGATGGGTGCCTCTTCACAAAAATTGGTCTTATGCGCCACTAGGAAGGGCGCCCCTTCCCATTGCCTTACACTAAGGCGCCAAGAGGAAGGGAGCCTCTTCCTTTCATGTGAAGAATCACATGTAGGCTCCAAGAGGAATGGCGCATCTTCCCTTACATGTTGATTCTTCACATGCGCCTAGAAGAGATTCCTCACATGCTATCTCTCACATGCTTTCTGAAGTTTGTCATTCCCTTGTCTTCTCTTGCCATTCCATGAAACCAATCACATTCATCTTAGGTTGCAAACCTACTCACTCATTCATCTATAAATAGCCTCTCATATCAACAATATCAAATCATCTTCATCAATACTCAATTATATTCTTCTACCACACTTGTTTCCTCTACCACACTCTGTCGCATTACGCGAAAAACCGGCGGGAAAACAAGAACAACAGAGCCGCCACCGTGCGTTATTTATCCCAAAAGAGGGACAGGAAACGCTCAGAGTAAACCTGGGAAAGACATGGTCTCGTGACCAAAGAGAATGGGATCGGGAGTCGGTTATGCGAAGGGAAGGTATTAGCACCCCTACGCATCCGTCGTACTCGACGGGATCCATGCACAATAAGAAGGAATAATGGTTGCTAAAAACACTGCTCACACACACACACACTGGCTGAAAGAGACACAAGAAAACAGACTGAAACTGACTCGGCAGGATACCGCATCCTGGGCCTACTTAGTCTATCAGGCATAGACATCAGAGTCGAAGTAGTTCGGACCGGGGAAGACACATGCTCACTAGGATATCGCATCCTATGCATACGTATCTCCTTGGACGAAGGAGAATCAGAGCATTCGTAGCTTGGCTGACACGCACACAAACAAACACAGGCAAAGGCAAACGTGGAGCCTGAATGCCAATCACTGGGCTTACATCAGCATCCGAACCAGAACACACACAAGGGGGTTGAAACACAAATGTTGAAAAATAAAAAGGGCGCCCGGAGAGATCAGCTCATCTCTTGCCTACGTACCTCATCTGGTATGAGGGTCAGGGCGACGTAGTTCCCCTACGGAAGGACACAGGACTAGCCTAACCAGATAACAGAGGGAGACACAACTAGGGAGACTACGACTCGAGCCTAGATGTTATCATGCAAATTCATCCCTAAGTTAAGGTTTCTAGCTAACTAGCACAGGAAGCAAGCCTATCCTAAACATGACTTGCACAGGAAGCAAGCCACACCTAACCTAACTTGCACAGGAAGCAAGCCAAACTACACCTAACTTGCACAGGAAGCAAGTCAAACAAACACACAAACACAAGTAGCACACACTATACACAAGCAATGGGCTCATACAAAGGTTAGGCATTGAAGCCAACTGGAATAGGGTTAATGGTGCTCTTAACCTTGACATTGAGAGCCAAGGTGAAGCAGATGAGAAGAGATGAGGGGTGTGCCTCATTGCTCTTATCCCAGGTCAGGGAGAGCATTTGAATATCATAAGGTGTGGGAGTTCAGAAAGTAGGAACTCTCTCCACAAGTTAGACTCTATAGATCTTGGGTTTTTACTCACTATGCATCAACACAAGTGGTGTGAGCAAGGTGAGTGACACATAGAATAGTAGGAGATAGGTTGCATATCTCTTGGATTCTACCAATTGCCTCTTCACTTAGGAGGTCTTTGAATATGTACAAGGACAAATTGTAAACAATCACAAACATTGCCTCTTAAGGAGGACTTCAGACAGTTGCCTGGCCAAGTAACAAGCCAGGTCTTCCAGACTACATGAAGTAAAGAAGTTATACCTCAATGCAAATTGCCCTTAAACAAAGCAAAGCAAAGTTCTTAAAGAACTATAAGCAACTAAAGGTACCTGAAACCAGTCAGACAACATCAATATACAATTTAAAGTTAAATAAAAAATGAAATAGAGATCAACAGTCAACACAATCAGTTAAATGTGCAATGCACAAGGCTCAAAGCATGTGAGCCAAGCAACCTACAAAACAAACAAGTTAGTCATGATAATCAATCAAACTCAACCAATTTGTATTGGTCTCTTTGGGTATTTGTTGCTTAACCTGAAACAACAAACTTAAACATGAGCAACATGACCACTAGGACAAGCCTAGGGTCAAAAAGAGATAAAAAAAGTCAAAACAGAAAATGACAAGTGTCCAAAATCAAGTTCAAACAATCAAGAAACAAACCCAATTGATTTCATGCTCATATCAATCATCATCATCATTTCATAAGCAAATTAGGTCAAAGCATGGCATATGGAAGCTCAAAGAAGTCAACAGAAATATGCAACTCAAATCCAATCACAAACAATTCAAAAAAATCTCAAATAATTCATGATCAAACATCATCCATAACATGATAAGCACACCAAATTTCAGCTCAATTGGATCATGGGAAGTAGGGAAATGAAAATCAGAAAGGCAGGGCAAGTTCAAACATGCTCAAAGAAGTCAACCAAACATGCACCAACTTCAATAATTCATAAATCAGTGACAACATATTAGAAATGAATGGGGTTAAAACCATGATAAACCTTAAGATGTGTACTAATTACATGTCAAATTTCATGGCCATCCAATAATGTATGAGAATTTCACAAATCATATGGCATCATGTGTCACAAAAGTCAACATTTTGGTCAAACAGGGGAGAAATTATCAATCAAATAGAAAATGCATTCCAAAATTCCAGAAAAATTCATACACATTCTCAACATACATATGCATGTTCAGGAAAAAAATCAGACCAATTTGAGTTCATTAGGCAAGGTAATTAAAATCATGAATTTGGACATCAATGGTGTGACACAAATTGTCACACCCCTATTCAAAAAATCATAACTCACAAACCAGCAATGATAAATTCACAAATTCTACACCAAAATCACCATGAATGTGTCTAGTTTGAGCACAAAAAATTTGAGAGGCATTGGATAATGTATCATCATTTCACAATTGATTTGGCAAGACATACATAAAATGGACACATATGACAAACCCTAGCACAGTTTAAAATCCATACATGCAAAAAATCTGGAAGAATCATGATAAAAAGCAAGAGATCAAGATGAGCAAATCACAAAAAACCCCATGAAATTTGGATCAAAATTGAAGCACTTATGATTTTTGTAAGATGGCCATGGCAAATGAAATAAAATTGCAAAATAAAATGAATTAATTAAAATTAAAACACGGAAATGGCAATTGTGTAATTATCTCGTCCCTTAAGTGAAACGCAGCGTTTCACTTAAGGGAATGCTGCAATATGATTGGTCATGGCCCAATAGAACAGTAACTCCATGCAGAAAACACAAAAACACGATCCAAACATGAAAAATCTGGGCAATGGCTTCTAGGGTTCGAGCTACAGTGTCGTGTTCTTCATGATGAAGAACAAATTTCCCAGAATTGGGAAGTGAGCATGGCAATCGACTCGTCTAACAATGCACAAACCAAATCTAACCCTAATTTCTATTAACTTGAGCTAAAGAGCATGAATCAAGCAAAAACATGTTGTAATGTCAAACTTAAATTCCATATAACTTTCTCAATATGCAACCATTTTACACGATTCAAACTTCATTGTAATCAGCATGAAAGGATCTTTCTAAAGCATGTCATGATTTTGGAAATGGTTAGGGTCGAAAACTTACCAAATTTGAAGAGCAGTTGTGATTTGATGGTTCTTTGGCCTCAAAAAGCTGAAACAGATGCACACTAAGGCTGGTGTTGATGAATGGAAGGAGAACTTGAGGCTCAGCTAGCACGATTCAGCTCCAAAATCCAACTGCCATGGAAGTGACTCAATGGAACAGTGGTAGTGAGAGGCTTTACAGTTGTGGTTTAGGGCTTGCAAAAGCTTCAACAATGTTGGTGGATGGTGGAAAAAACAACAAGGCACGAGCTTCTTTGGGAATTTTCAGAAAAAGTTCAAGGTGAGGAAAATGAGAATTTGAGAGCAAAGTGGATTTTTTTCTGGTTTGGCAAGGTGTGCTAGGGTTTTTCAACAGAAAAGGTGGAATATATACTCTGTTTAGCATTTGTTAATCATGGTTAATGGAAGTGTAATTGGTTTTGGCTCAAAATGAAGTGTTATGGTAATTAGTGAAATTCTACTCATGTTGCATGTCCATGTGCTACAGCTGCGAATTGGGCCTTGGACAAACTCGAAACATGATTTCTGATCATTTCCAAATGGCAAAATGCATTGGAAAGGCTTAATTTGAAAACTCATTTTTTCACCTCACTTAATTTAATTCAAGTCACTTGGAAAAGGCCATTTTGATTGGTAAATTTTTGGTGAATTGTGATGAAATATTTGGATAGAGCACATCAAATAGGACTTGTAGCAAAAAACCCCACCCAATTTGGCCAAATGGTTTGGAAGATATGCCACTTTGAAGTTCAAAATGTTTTGAGAATGATTGGATCCTAACTTGCCAACCATACATGGGAATTGGGTGTTCTTGGACTTTTTGGAAATGGGAGGAAAAGATATTCAACTTTCATGTTGGGCAAAAATTCATTTGAAGCTTCTATGATGATGTAATTTTGAGGATCAAGACTTTCCATTTTTGGCAAATTTCAATTACAGGTCAACTTTCTATTTTTGGAAATTTCTTGTTTGACTTCAAATT
The DNA here is from genome assembly GCF_024323335.1 of Lathyrus oleraceus. Taxonomy (NCBI): domain Eukaryota; kingdom Viridiplantae; phylum Streptophyta; class Magnoliopsida; order Fabales; family Fabaceae; genus Lathyrus; species Lathyrus oleraceus. The sequence continues at coordinate 374,351,243 of NC_066582.1, forward strand.
CTTCAATGTGGATGCTTGACATGTTATATGAGGCTTATATGGACATGAATGAGATCTCTCAAACCAATTCCCACCATCCAATCACTGATTAAATGCACAGTTGACCAACAGTTGACTTTCTAGGGTTTCTGGTAGACTACACACTAACTGATGACTTCTGAGCAATCAAACCTTGACCAAATCACTTCAAAAGGACCCCTAGGTCATGTGAACATGTTGAACCAACCCTAGGGCCTTGTCTCAATGGAAATTGCACTGGCTTGCTTGACTGATTGATCTCCTGACCAGTTTGACCTAATTCTTCTGAATGGCTTGCACTTGGGCAAAAGGGACAATGCAATGTTATGCAGTGGACCATGTTAATGCTATGACCTAATATGAGAATGTATGTACAAAAGGTAGGTGCAAATTTGAGGTGCTACAGCTGCCCCTATTCAATCAGCTGGGAACCCGAACGGATGATAGCAACGGCTGTCAGACTTTTAGGGTACACAGGGATTGAATACCAAAGAACCGTAGAAATTTGCACTCTGCCGGATATGATACAATAAGAACCACGTCATTTACCGATGACGACTGCAAGTGACAACTTCAGAAAAGCGAAACCATTTACCGATGGTTAGAAACTAGAAATTTGATATTTACCGATATCAACTTCAGCGAGACCATTTATCGATGGCTGCTGGGAAACAACTTGATGTAAAGGGAAGCAAGACCATTTACCGATGGTGGCTTCAAAGAAACTTGACATTTACCGATATCAACTTCAACAAGACCATTTACCGATGGCTGTTCCAACTGGGAGTTCGATATTTACCGATATCGAAGCAAACGGGGCCATTTACCGATGGCACCTCTGCTTGGGGAGGAACAAAATATATCTGTAACGGAATCAGACAAGACGTTTACTGACGACTCTTGGGGATTTTGATTTTATCAACAAGAAAGTAAAGCACGACCAGACATTTACCGATGACTGGGATGAGACCCGATGTTTACCGACATCGAAAGATGATGTTTACCGACATCCAAAAACGGCCGGACATTTACCGATGACTGGGGAACACTTCACTGGGGAGGGAAAAAACAAATATTTGCAACTAGAAACCAGATAGGACATTTACCGATGACTCTACTGGGGATCTCTAGCTGGGGATTATCAGGCATTTACCGATGACTGAGGAAACTCGACGTTTACCGACATCGAAAGATGATGTTTACTGACATCAAACAAAACGACCAGACATTTACTGATGACTGGAGTAAGACTCGATGTTTACCGACACCGAAACAATGGTGTTTACCGACACCAAAAAATGATGACCAGACATTTACGGATGACTGGGGTTAGACTCGATGTTTACCGACACCGAAACAATGGTGTTTACCGACACCAAAAAATGATGACCAGACATTTACTGATGACTGGGGTGAGACTCGATGTTTACTGACACCGAAACAATGGTGTTTACCGACACCAATCAAAGAAACACACGCGGGTGCTGACACGACACTTACCGGTATCACAAGAATGACATCTTAAGTATGCCAAGGCAAGGCTGATCACTCGCTGGGGATCTCACTGGGGAGAAACAAACTTTCTGTCACCAACGGGTGAGGAAATAAACCTCTGCGGGGACATCAATCCTGAATGCTGTCAGGAGCAACTGTAGTAGACATGTTGTACCGATGTTGAACAAAAGGATCCGCCTCTGCCGGAGATACAGTCTGATCGGGTTAACACATGAATGCATATGTTTGAGTTTTTCTATGGCGTAATGCTCCATATGGAATGGGAATGCTACGCAGTTTGAGGATGCAATGATCACTACATGCAAAATGCAAAATGATGAAAACTCCGCTGGGGAATACACAGAACGACTGTGCTGAGAAACCATCGATACAAATCCGCTAGGGGGAAAAACAAGGCAACTGCCGGGGAACCATCAATACAACACCGCTAGGGGGAGACAAGGCAACTCGCTGGGGAGTAATAAAGCAACTTGCTACTGACAAACCGGCAACTTTGCTGAGGACGGCCCAACCAATCCACAAGTAGGATGAACTCTGCTCTGGGAAATAACTGCTCCGCTGGGGAAGATAAACTAGGCAACACTTTGGGGATAATATTCGACGGGAGTAACAAGACGACTTTACCGGGGAGTGATAAAGCGGCTTCACTGGGGAAGACTCAAACAAGCCTCAGGTAGGATAAACTTTGCTTTGGGGAATATCTGTTACTCCGCCGGGGACGACCCACACAATCCACAGGTAGAATAGATTCAAGCTGGAGATGCACATATCACTCTGATACTGAAACCCGTCCACCCCACCGGTAGGATGAACTCTGCTGGAGAAATATCTCATGAAAACCCGCTCCACTCGGGGACGACCTAACCAATCTATAGCTAGGAGAAAAGTTTTGTTCTGGGAATTAACTGCTGGAGAATGCCCACAAGTGACGACCTGCAAAACGGAATAACAGATGCCCCCCCAGGGGATACATGGACAAGATACGCTCAAGTGTCCTTAACATTCAAAATGATTTTCAAATGTTTTAATCTTTTGCACGTTATTGTTTAGCCTTCATGTTTTTATATGCAATGTTTACCAAAAATTCGGACATTTTTGCAAACAAAACAGTAAAAGTAAAAACAAGAGAGCAATTTATCTGAATAACGACTTTTATTGATTGAAAATGTGCCTGAAAAGGCAGATACATTGGGAAGCAATTCCTAGGAAGAGGTAATTGCGCACAAAAGGAAAATAAACTATCCTAATGGCAATGTGAACACGGCATCCACTATTTCCCAATTCTGTTATGACTCATAGATCATCCGTTTTCCTCCCAACTCCTTGCTTTCTGAGAGGACTGACTGGACCGATCACATCTTTCGAGATGGCAGCTAACGAAGCGTGATGAAGTACAGATAACTCAGACTGTAGTCTTCGCTCTAATCCCTCTTTTGGCTGGACCGCCCTTTCGGGTTTTCAATCCACCGGGATACCCATTTTTGCCTAAGCCGCCCTTGGGGGTTTTCGACTTACCGGGTGTACAAATTCTTTTCATTTTATCCCTAATTTTTGCCCGAACCTTTTCTTTCTGTTTTTTGGTTCGCCGGGATGCCCTTTTTTGCCTGGACTCTTTTATTCTTTTTGTCCAGCGGGTCAATTTATGCGAAGTATTTTTTGACTACATCCGAGTTAACAGGGGACGGAAAATCTTCACCATCCATAGTTGTAAGCATCAAGGCTCCACCGGAGAAGACCTTCTTCACAACATATGGACCTTCGTAATTAGGAGTCCACTTGCCCCTGTTATCTGTACCGGGAGGAAGGATCCTCTTCAGAACTAAATCACCAGTCTGAAATGTCCGAGGACGCACTTTCTGATCAAAGACTCGCTTCATCCTTCTCTGATATAACTGCCCATGGCACACAGCTGCTAACCGTCTCTCTTCGATAAGGCTTAACTCATTAAACCTTGTACGAATCCACTCGGCTTCGTCCAGCTTGACATCCAACAATACCCTCAGAGAAGGGATCTCCACTTCAACAGGCAGGACTGCTTCCATACCATACACAAGGGAGTAGGGGGTTGCCCCGGTCGACGTACGCACTGAAGTACGGTACCCATACAAAGCGAAAGGCAGCATCTCATGCCAATCCTTGTACGTTACGACCATCTTCTGCACAATCTTCTTGATATTGTTGTTAGCCGCCTCTACAGCACCATTCATCTTCGGTCTGTAAGGAGAAGAATTGTGATGTTCAATCTTGAAATCTCTGCACAATTCTTCCATCATCTTGTTGTTGAGATTTGAACCATTGTCAGTGATGATTCTCTCAGGGACTCCATAACGACAGATGATTTCATTCTTGATGAACCGGGCAACCACTTGTTTGGTAACACTAGCAAAGGAAGCTGCTTCCACCCACTTGGTGAAGTAGTCAATCGCAACCAAGATGAAGCGATGTCCATTCGAAGCAGTAGGCTCAATCTTCCCAATCATATCAATGCGCCACATGGCAAACGGCCAAGGCGAGTTCATGACATTCAACGGGCTTGGTGGTACATGCACCTTATCAGCATAGATTTGACACTTATGGCACTTCCGAGCATATTTGAAACAATCGGATTCCATAGTCATCCAGTAATAACCAGCTCTCAGCAGTTTCTTTGACATCGCATGACCACCAGCATGTGTACCAAACGAACCTTCATGCACTTCTTGCATCAACATGTCTGCTTCGTGTCTATCCACGCATCTGAGCAAGACCATGTCAAAGTTCCTTTTATACAACACGTCATCCTGATTCAAATAAAAGCTTCCAGCTATCCTTCTTAGGGTCTTTTTGTCATTCTTCGATGCACCTTCAGGATACTCCTGAGTCTTGAGGAAGTTCTTGATGTCATAATACCACGGCTTCTCATCAATCGCAACAGACTCGGCTGCAAACACATACGCAGGCCTCTCGAGTTGATTCACCGCAACATGTGGTACATGATTCCACCAATGAACCTTTATCATGGAAGACAAAGTAGCCAAAGCATCATCCATTTGATTCTCGTCCCGGGGGACATGATACAACTTCACCTTCTTGAAGAACGTCAGTATTCTTCTGGTGTAATCTCTATACGGAATCAAATGTGGCTGGTTTGTATTCCAATCTCCATTGACCTGATTGATCACTAGAGCTGAATCTCCAAATATGTCAAGAGTTTTGATCCTCAGATCAATGGCTTCTTCTATCCCCATGATACAAGCCTCATACTCAGCTTCGTTGTTGGTGACGTCGAAAGTCAATCTGGCAGAGAAAGGTATATGAGCCCCTTTTGGATTGATCAACACTGCCCCAACACCGTTACCATTCATATTCACAGCCCCATCAAACATCAGTGTCCACTTGTCATCCGGATCCGGTCCTTCCTCGACAAGCGGCTCTTCACAATCTTTCATCTTCAGATACATGATGTCTTCATCAGGGAATTCAAACATCATAGGCTGATAGTCATCAATTGGTTGTTCGGCAAGGTAGTGTGACAGAATACTACCTTTGATGGCCTTCTGCGACGTGTACTGGATATCATATTCTGTTATAATCATCTGCCATCGAGCAACACGCCCGGTGAGAGCCGGCTTCTCAAAGATGTACTTGACTGGATCCATCTTAGAAATCAACAAGGTAGTATGGTTCAACATATACTGCCTCAGTCGGCGAGCAGCCCAGGCCAAAGCACAACAAGTTTTCTCGAGCAGTGAATATCTTGTTTCACAGTCGGTAAACTTTTTGCTAAGGTAGTATATGGCATGCTCTTTTCGACCAGACTCGTCATGCTGCCCCAATACACACCCCATCGAGTTCTCGGTAACTGATAAGTACATTAATAATGGTCTCTCTCGAACTGGAGGAATGAGGATTGGAGGTTTCTGTAAATACTCTTTTATCTTGGCAAAAGCCTTCTGACAATCATCATTCCACTTGATCGCCTGATTCTTTCTAAGTAGTTTGAAAATTGGTTCACACGTGGCCGTTAGGTGAGATATGAACCTTGCGATGTAGTTCAACCTCCCTAAAAACCCACGGACTTGCTTCTCCGTTTTCGGTTCAGGCATCTCTTGAATAGCTTTGACTTTCGCTGGATCAACCTCAATCCCTTTCTCATTGACAATGAAGCCTAACAGCTTCCCTGATCTTACCCCAAACGTACACTTGTTCGGATTCAGCCTCAGTTTGAACTTGACCAATCTGTCGAACAACTTCTGTAGATTAACCAGGTGCTCCTCTTCTGTCTGCGACTTCGCAATCATATCATCCACGTACACTTCAATCTCTTTGTACATCATGTCATGAAAGAGAGTCGTCATTGCCCTCTGATAGGTAGCACCGGCATTCTTCAGCTCAAATGGCATCACTTTATAGCAGAATGTGCCCCAAGGTGTAATGAATGTCGTCTTTTCCATGTCCTCTGGCGCCATCTTGATCTGATTATAACCCGAGAAACCGTCCATGAAAGAGAATACCGAGGATTGAGCCGTATTATCCACCAATACATCGATGTGAGGTAATGGGAAATCATCTTTCGGACTCGCTCTATTCAAATCCCGGTAGTCGACACACATTCAGACTTTGCCATCTTTCTTCGGCACAGGAACAATGTTGGCCACCCACGGTGGATAACTGGTAACAGCCAGAAAACCTGCATCCCACTGCTTCTGAACCTCTTCCTTGATCTTGACAGCCATATCAGGACTAGTTCTGCGAAGCTTCTGCTTGACCGACGGACACTTTTCTCTAAGAGGTAATCGATGCACCACAATGTCTGTATCCAAACCAGGCATATCTTGATATGACCAGGCGAATATTTCCACATATTCTCTTAGCGTCTCAATCAGCCTCCTCTTGACAGAGTCCTCTAAAGCAGCCCCAATCTTGATCTCTCTTCTGGCGTCCTCAGTACCCAGATTAATAATCTCCAACTCCTCCTGATGAGGTTGGATGACCCTTTCCTCCTGCTTCAGCAATATGACCAACTCTGCGGGGAGTTCACAATCTTCCTCATTCTCCTCTTCAGCTTGGTAGATGGGATTATTGAAATCATGACGAGGCATAACAGAACTGTTCATAGTGGATGCCAAAAGATCACTTCTGCATGTTTAATGTTTTGTTTTTAGAAAAAGATTTCAATAAAGTCACAAAAAACAAAAACATTGCCATTTTTATTGTTTTGAAAAAAAAGGAAAACTAAAAATGGAAAGACAAAGATCACAAAATTTGATTGCAAAACGTCCTTTATTTATGATAATCATTAAAACATGATGAGGCCCTACAATGAACCACTACGTCTTGGGCAGAACGTAGGTTTTTTCATGCAAAATGATAAAAACAAAGGAAAATTACTCTGTCTGAAGAGTAACTTGAACCACTTCTTCAGCCGTCCAATTATTGATAGACTCCCCTGGTGCACACGGGCGAACCCAGATGTCTAGATCGCAATCACTGTCACAGTCTTCACCACCAGTTGCAAAGACGTCCCCATGATTCATCAGCCCGGCGCTGGTAAAGGTACTTGGACCCGCACTCTGCTCTGCTTGGAGAGGCTCATAACCAATACCAAACTTGTCCTCATTGACAGGCAAGTCTACCATCTTGCCCCAACCCTCAGCTCTACCAGAATCAACAACCTCCTTGGCTTGCTTGTACGAAGCAATCGAAGCACCCGGCTTCCTCTGATCAGCGTAAGCTACCTTCTCCAGAGCCACGGTCTCAAATGCCTGGCATAATGTTTCGTGGATCTCACCATCTACCTCGACATACTTGAACGAGGATAAATGACTCACCAGAATCTCTTCTTCGCCACACACGGTCACAATTTGGCCGTTCCAGACAAACTTGAGTTTTTGGTGGAGAGTTGACGAGACTGCTCCTGCTGCGTGAATCCAAGGACGCCCCAACAGACAGCTATAGGCGGGCTGAATGTCCATAACATAGAAAATGATGTCGAAAACCTCCGGACCTATCTTTACCGGCAAGGTAATTTCACCAAACACAGAACGTTTGGATCCATCAAAAGCGCGCACAATAAGGTCACTAGGAGTGAGCACAACTCCATCAACATCAATCTTCTTCAGAGTCTACTTGGGCAAGACATTCAATGAAGACCCGGTGTCTACCAATACGTGAGACAGAACTGCCCCCTTACATTCCATAGTGATATGTAAGGCTTTGTTATGATTACGACCCTCAGGCGTTAAGTCTAGGTCAGTGAAACCTACACCATGCATGATGCTCACGTTGGCCAACACACCTTCCAGCTGGTTGACGGAAATCTCTTGCGGTACATATGCCATGTTTAGCATCTTCAGCAAAGGATCACGGTGTGCCTCAGAGCACAACAGCAAAGAGAGAATTGAAATTTTGGATGGAGTTTGATTGAGCTGATCTACAATCTTGTAGTCACTCTTCTTTATAATCTTCATAAATTCCTCCACGTCCTTCTCAAATGAACCCTCAGCTTCCTTCTGAGCCGGTTCCTCGTCAACAACAACTTGTTTGCCCTTCGCCCTAGCAGACGCCTCAGCATTAGCATCTCTCAATGGCTGAGGAGCAAACAGTCGTCCACTCCGGGTAAAACCTCCTGGTCCACCAACGTTGTCCACCACAGGACTCACAACCACAGGAGTTTTAACCGGTGCACTGATGGTCACAGGCGCTTGACTTGCTGGCCTCATCTGATTATCAGCCCTTCGATTGCTGCGATAGGCATTATCATACCTCCAAGGGACAGCCCTACTATTCTCAACTGGTCTTCTGCCAGGCGCAACGATAGTAGTTGGAGCACTGATGGTTACCGGAGTAGAAATGGTAACCGGGGTACCACTTGCTACAGATGAACTAACAACCCCTTGTCCTCGTCCTTCAACCGGCTTAAAATAGATGGTGACAGTCGACACCGGCCCAATATCTTTGACAGCCCTACTGAACTGGACACAACCTTCATCAATCAACTTCTGAATACTAGCCCTCAACTGGTCACACCCATTAACAACTTCAATACAGCCCAAACAACCCTCATTACAGCCCGGGTAGACACCCCCCTTCAACAGACCGCCCTTCACAGTCAACAAGGAAGTCTGAACATCATCAACACTGTCAAATAGATCTTCAGCTTCTGCTCCTTCAATATTGTTCACCCTATGCCCACCATGCTGAGGCATAGGATTGTTCACTACATTGGGTACCGGAGCAAAGTTGATCGCCTTGGCATCGATCAAGTCTTGAACCTTGTGTTGCAAAGCCCGGAATTTCTCAATGTGGTGCCCTGGTGCCCCGGAATGAAAGTCACAGCGGACGTTGGCATCATATCCGGGAGGCAACACTGTTGGCGGAGCCATTGTACGTAACTCAACAAACCCTAACCGGAGTAGTTCGGGCAGTAGTTCGGCGTACGACATTGGCAATGGATCAAAACGTCGATCAGCCACTCTCTGTCTGGGCTGATACGGACGTTGTTGCTGCTGTTGTGGTTGTTGCGGTTGTTGAACCCTTTGTTGTTGTTGACGAGGTTGAGGTGCAGGAATGGTCACTGCAGCAACCGGGCGATACTGATCTCTGCTTACACTGCCTCTGTACACATTCCCTCGGTGTTATACATCATTGGTTTCACCTTCTCTACGGCGAGGTGCCCCAGAGAAGGGTTTCTTCGATGACGAAGAAGAACCCACATCATGAATTCTGCCAGCCTTGATTAAACTTTCTGTTCTCTCGCCACAGATGACGACATCAGAAAAACTTCCGAATGGGCAGCTTCCCATCCGGTCCATAAACACACCTTGAAGAGTGCCGATGAACATATCTGTCAACTCCCTTTCCAGCATAGGGGGTTGAACTCTCGCAGCAAGCTCGCGCCATCTCTGGGCGTACTCTTTAAAGCTCTCATTGTTTTTCTGACACAAACTCTGCAGCTGAGTCCGGGTCGGTGCCATATCCATGTTATGTTTATACTGTCTGAGGAACGCTTCACCCAAATCCCTCCAACATCTGATCGAATCTCTTTTCAACTCCATGTACCAGTCCAAAGACGCCCCAGATAGGTTGTCTTGGAAAAAATACATCCACATCTTCTCGTCGTCAGTATACGCCGAGATCTTTCGATAGTATGCCTGCACATGAGTGCGAGGACAAGAGGTGCCGTTGTACTTATCAAAGGACGGTGCTTTAAACTTGTGTGGGATTCTCAGTCCTTCCACTAATCCCATATTGGTAACATCAAAACCGAGGGAGTTTTGACATTCCATAGCACGGATCTTCTCAGCAAGAGCCTCAACTTTGCGGTCTCTCTCATCAACCCTTCCCAAGATGTCTTCGTCTTCACTGAGCAGAGTAAACATATCCTCTTGTCTGTCAACAATCGGAGCATGATTACGGGCCGGAGCACGGACCACTCTGGCATTAGCAGCATCTAGAGCAATCAGTTGACCGTTGATTCGAATACCCCTTAACTCGTCCCCTACAGCAAAGTTGTTGATGGGAACAGCAGCAGTAGGGTTATCATTGGTCGGGCCTCCCTCAGGCAGAGGTTGATTGACTGGTGGAAGTGCAGCTTCTTGTCTCTGAACTAGAGCTCAGAGTTCTTCTTGCCCTTGCGCAACCCCTTGCATCATATGTATGAACTGGGCCATGCTAGCCCTCATCTCTGCTAACTCAGCTTGTACTTGATCCATGTTCCTTTGATGGTTGAGTCTCGTTGAGTAGCGGTGCGGTCTCTGATCAGCTATCCTGCCTGAACACAGGAACCAAAGTGAGAAGTCGGCACAAGAACACCTGTTATGCAAATGAGATGAGTATGATGTTTAATGATGCGTATGATGCACATGATATGCTCATTTCTCAAGCATTCAAAGAGCCTGATCCATCCTCAAAAGATGGCAACCTGCAGCAACAAGGAAACAACAAAGTACAAGGTAAATGAAAACAACAGGGAAATACCAACAACCTTATCTATAAATAAGGACAAAAAGATCATACAACCAAGTCAACAAAATATTCAGAGTACAAACAAATGAATCCCATCCAACAAGCCTGGAGGTGATTCTCAAAATAAGCATCAAAAGTACAATCTAAGACAAACGATCTTCCGGAATGAGGGTCTTCAGGTACTGGCACTGGTCTATCAACAATGTGCATTCTGAACATTCCGGTAGAGGGGTAATCTTCTCCTTCAATTGTCTTCTAAGCTCCATGACTTCTCCTCCAAGATATTCCACCTCTTTCTTCAACTGGACGTCTTTGTCTTTGAGTTGTTTCTCTAGGTCTCTGATCTTCTTTTGGTAGCTGGCTTCAGCTCTCTGCAGTCTCAAGCACTCCCGATGCTCTGCATCCAACATGGATTCCATCTCCTCGTAGGATCTCTTCTTGCTCCTTGCCCTGCTAGCATCCTCTCCTTGCACTCCCTTGAGTTGATGGGCCAAATTCAACCTATCAGCTTTGGCTTTGTAGAGCTCCATCTGGGTATCCTGCTCCTTCTCTCTCAATCGGCGATTCTCCATCAGAGCTTGCTTGTAGTGCTCAGCAGGCACACTCTCAGCAAGGACCAAAGGTGGTTGCTCCTGCAACGGCTCCATCCTATCATAGGGTAGCAACAAAGTTTCCACTCTCTTCTTTACCCAATCAGTGTAATCGGGCATTGCAATGGCAAACATCTTCCCTAAGACAGATCCATCCTTCACACCAACAGACCTCCAAGCTCTTCCTATCTGCTCCAATCTAGTCAGGTCACTCTGCTTCTCAAAATACACACTTTCAGCTACTTCAGCTTCAAGTGGTCTTCCCTTCATTACAAACCCTAACTGACGAAGAGACAGAACTGGATTATAATTTATGCAACCTTTGGTCCCTACGAGTGGCACATTGCGGAATTCTCCACAGCTCATAATAACATTCTTCACATCCATCCGGTAAGATTGCCATCTGATGTCATATGAGGTAAGCGACATGACCCTCTGAGTCCACTTAAGAGTGCTCTGAGTATCCATAAAGGGTCCACTGGCTGGCAGAAGGGACATGAACCATCTGAGTAGGAGAGGTAGACAACATCTGATAGCTCCACCCTTACCATGCCTACTGTGAATAGCATAGTAAGTGTCAGCTAACAGAGTGGGAACTGGATTCCTTCCCATGAAGATACTGATGGCAACATGGTCAATGAAATTGGGCATGCTTGGGAATAGGACGATCCCATAGATCATAGCAGCAAGCTGGGCATGAAAAACTTCCCAATTCCCCTTCTCGGCTTCATCTCTGGCAACCCTCAAGAGAAACTTCAACGGCAGACCCACAACTCCCCCACTGGGCTTCCAATTATCACAAACTTCCTTGACACTCAACCGGAGAGCTCTGGCAACAACTCTAAAGTCAACCTCCTTAGGCACGTCCAGGAAAGGAACCTGATGCTGAATCGGAACGCTCATCAGAATAGAATACTCCTCGAGAGTAGGCGCCAACTGATAGTCTTGAAAGGTAAAACATCTGAGCTTCGGGTCGTAGAACTGAAGAAGCGTCTGCAGCGGCACCGGATCGACTACCGTCTTCAACAGCGTCAGAACATCTCCATACTGTCCAACAAAACCCTTCAGCTGATCCCTAGTCACAAGGCTACCCAACTCTATCAATGAAGTCAACGGCTCACGATGAAAGCTGTAGGAACAGGTCTTCCGCTTCGGCTCTGGGACTGTTGCCATCCCTATCAGTGAACAAGCTTTGGAATGTACCTGAGAAATGATATGCATGCAGAGATTAGTTTTTTTTTCTTTTTCCTTCGTCTGAACCCAATGTCACCAACAGAACCACAAGTCACCAACGGTACCTGTAATAATGATCAACCCTTCCCCACTCACAGGTGTCGTCTAGGCCAGGGTAAGGTCGATAGAAACACAGCATAAATAACCTTTCGCAGAATACCATCATATACACACCTGAAGTATGCAACGACAATATCCCACCAGGGTCTGAACTGCTCGTGATATCAATGTTCCGCTAAGTGGCGCAATACCACCCGCTTCCCATGAATCACTCTATTCCTAAGCATCCTAGATTTCACTCATGGTCTGGGTATTGGACCTTTTACCTCAAGTGACTCCCACCCCAACAAAGAGAAACAGACAACCAGCCAGATGAATAATGAATATGAATGAATGCAAACATAAGTGCAAACATAAATGCAAACAATAAATGAAATGAATGCAATAAATAAACACAGCACAAAGCAACCAAAACCCTAACCTAGAGAGCGCTAGGAGAGACTCGCTTAGGGAAGATGGACCAGCACAGGTCAACTTCTCTAGACTCCCCAGCAGAGTCGCCAGCTGTCGCATTACGCGAAAAACCGGCGGGAAAACAAGAACAACAGAGCCGCCACCGTGCGTTATTTATCCCAAAAGAGGGAAAGGAAACGCTCAGAGTAAACCTGGAAAAGACATGGTCTCGCGACCAAAGAGAATGGGATCGGGAGTCGGTTATGCGAAGGGAAGGTATTAGCACCCCTACGCATTCGTCGTACTCGACGGGATCCACGCACAATAAGAAGGAATAATGGTTGCTAAAAACACTGCTCACACACACACACACTGGCTGAAAGAGACACAAGAAAACAGACTGAAACTGACTCGGCAGGATACCGCATCCTGGGCCTACTTAGTCTATCAGGCATAGACATCAGAGTCGAAGTAGTTCGGACCGGGGAAGACACATGCTCGCTAGGATATCGCATCCTATGCATACGTATCTCCTTGGACGAAGGAGAATCAGAGCATTCGTAGCTCGGCTGACACGCACACAAACAAACACAGGCAAAGGCAAACGTGGAGCCTGAATGCCAATCACTGGGCTTACATCAGCATCCGAACCAGAACACACACAAGGGGGTTGAAACACAAATGTTGAAAAAGAAAAAGGGCGCCCGGAGAGATCAACTCATCTCCTGCCTACGTACCTCATCTGGTATGAGGATCAGGGCGACGTAGTTCCCCTACGGAGGGACACAGGACTAGCCTAACCAGATAACAGTGGGAGACACAACTAGGGAGACTACGACTCGACCCTAGATGTTATCATGCAAATTCATCCCTAAGTTAAGGTTTCTAGCTAACTTGCACAGGAAGCAAGCCTATCCTAAACATGACTTGCACAGGAAGCAAGCCACACCTAACCTAACTTGCACAGGAAGCAAGCCAAACTACACCTAACTTGCACAGGAAGCAAGTCAAACAAACACACAAACACAAGTAGCACACACTATACACAAGCAATGGGCTCATACAAAGGTTAGGCATTGAAGCCAACTGGAATAGGGTTAATGGTGCTCTTAACCTTGACATTGAGAGCCAAGGTGAAGCAGATGAGAGGAGATGAGGGGTGTGCCTGTAAGACCCCAATTTTGGGCCCTAAGATCCCTCATGGCCCATATCATATCATGTCATAACCTCAAGGATCACTGCATGCCCTAGCTTCCCTCCTAGTGGGTAGGTTGCCTTGTGAGTTGATTCTTGATCACCAAGCATGCTTTGCATTTGTATATCTTTGCTTTTCATACGTTTATCAACCAAAAAGTACAAAAATATTGTCATCTAACCTTGTTGCTTGCAGCTGAAGCAATCATCAGCCAATTCAGTCAAAGGCAGTCATTGCAGTGGATGGTGGCCATTCTTGCAGAATTTGGGCACCATGATCAATAATCAAGAGTTCACATGACTTGGGACATCATTTGGAATCAAGGTCTCAAAGAATTAGGGTTTGGAATTCATCAGAAGTGGTTCAGTCAAGCAAAACCCTAGAAAGTCAACTAAAGTCAAACTTGGTCAACTGTGGATTTAATCAATGATTTGGTGATGGGATTTGGTCTGAGAGGTCTCATTCATGTCTATATAAGCTTCATATATCATGTCAAGCATCCACAATGAAGAAAATAAAGTCAGACAGAAAATTTCCAGAAATAGAAAGTTGACCTGTAATTCAAATTTGCCAAAAATGGAAACTTCTTGATCTTAAACTTACATCATGATACAAGCTTCAAATGAATTTTTGCCCAACATGAAAGTTGAAGATCTTGTTCTCCCATTTCCAAAAAGTCCAAGAACTCTCAATTCCCATGTATGGTTGGCAAGATATGATCAATTCATTTTCAAAATTTCTTGAACTTCAAAAGGCCATATCTCTCGAACCATTTGGCCAATTTTGGTGGGGTTTTTTCCTACAAGTCATATTTGATCCCCTCTTTCCAAAAATGTGATCCTCATTCACCAAAACCTCACCATTCAAAATGGCCTTTTTGGACTTGTCTTAATTAATTTCAAGTATGGTGAAAAGTTAACTTTTTGAATTAGGCATTTCTAACACTTTTGGCCATTTGGAAACATTTTGGAATGACATTTGACACTTGCCCAAGGCCCAAACTCGGGCAGAACCACACCCTCCATGTGCATTTGTTTCAAATTTAGCAAAAGAGCAAATTGGTCCATTTGTGATAAACTTGATTAGCACCTCATTAACCAACATTAAACAGAAGTATTTAAACATATTTTCTGTCATTTACAAACCCTAGAGCTAGCAGCAGCCATCATTTTGAACACAGAAAAATTCTCTTCTCTCTCAAAAACAGAATTTCTTCACCTTGAATTCTGGTTGAAAATTGCAAAGGACCACGAGCTAACTTGTTTGCTTTATCATTTACCATCACTCTTGAGCCTATTTGGAGCACCATTTCCCAACTGGAAGCATAGAACACGGACTGTTTTTCAAAGAACTCTTCCATGGCAAATCGTGATTGGAGCATTTTCAAGCCTTGCTGAGCTAAAGTATCTCAACCATTCACCTCCTAGGACCTTCATGTGCATCTGTTTGGAGCATTTGTGGCCAAAGAAACATTGAATCATCACTGAGCTTCATTTTTGCTAAGTTTTCGAACTCCTTCATTTCCTAAATCGTGCCATGCTTTAGATAGTTTATGCCTTGCTGATTCTAATGAGCTATGGATTGCATGAAATGGTTGAGTATTCACTGATTTACATGGATTTAAAGTTTGCTACATGAACATGTTCTTGCTCGATTTGCTTTGTTTGAGATGAATTAGTGAAAATGAATGCCATATTCTTGATGTGTGTTGCTTGCTGATCATGATTGTATGTTCAATTTGTATTTCTGGAAATTTTTTTTGAATCGAGCTTGTTGAAGAAGATGAGATGTTCACTGTTCCATTTGAAACCCTAAACCTTCATGGCTGCCCAGAATTTTAACGTATTATGCATGTGTATGGCACTGTTGCATCAAGCGGACCAATCAAAACATTTTATTTCCATGCCCTGTACGCTGCGTTTTGATAAATGATGCACATATTCACAAAATTGCCACCGGTCAACTCTTTGACCTATCCCTCCATGTTTATTTTGTTCATTTATTTCATTTTGATTCAACATCTTCCAAAAATCATAATTCACTCATTTTAATTCCAAATTTCATGAAAAGTTTTGCATCATGTTCATATGAATGTCTACTTTTTTATCATGATTTTTGCTGATTTTTTGGATGGTTGAATTGTTAGTGGCATTAGGGTTTTGCTCATGTATGCATATTTTGTACATCTTACCAATTCAATTGTGAAATGATGATGATGTATCCAATGACCCTGAAATTTTTTGTGCTTAATCTACACTCATTCATGTTTGTTTTGATGTAGAGTTTATGATTTTATCTTATCTGGTTGTTAAGTTATGAATTTTTGAAGTAGGGTGTGACAATGTGTGTCACACCATTGATATGCAACTTCATGATTTTTGATGCCATGCTTCCTGACCTCCAATTGATGTGAAATTTTGCATGAACCTACTCTTATATGTCTAGTTTATGTCTGAATTTTATTGGAATTATTTGAGCCATTTCCTAATTGTTTGAGATTTTTCTCCCCTGTCTAGTCAAATGTTGACTTTGTGTGACACATCTTGCCTTTCCATTTGGGAAATTCTCATACTTTATTGGATGATCATGAAAGTTTACATGTGCATACTAGACATCTTATGCTTTGCCATGGTGTTGATCCCATTCATTTCTCATCTGTTATCATTGAGTTATGATTTTTTGAAGTTGATATATGATTGTTTGACTTCTTTGAGCATGCTTGAAATTGTTCTGACTTTCTTATTTTCATTGACCATCTTCCCATGATCCAATTGAGCTGAAATTTTATATGCATGTCATTATGTGGATTGTGATTGATCATGAATTATTTGGTAATTTTTTGAAATGTTTATGTTTGCTTTTGAGCTGAGTCTTGCTGTTGACTTTTATGAGCCCTCATTTGCCATGCTTTGACTTCTTTTGTCTATGAAATGATGATGATGCATGATATGAACTTGAAACCAATTGGGTTTGCTTCTTAAATGTTTGAATTTGATTTTCATTGGATATTGCTTGCTGTTTTGGCTTTCTCATTTATTTTTGACCCTAGGCTTGTCCTAGTGGTCCTGTGGCTTATGATTGAGTTCATGTTTCAGGTTGAGGAGCAATTGCCTCAAATAAACTTTTACCAACTGTTTGAGTTTATTTGTTTATGATGAGCTAACCTCTTTGTTTTGTAGGTGGCTTGACTCATATAATTTGAATCTTGTGCTTTGCACATTTGTCTGTCTGTTTTAACTGTTCATTCCTACTTCCTTTTGCTTTGAACTCTTGAATTGTGTACTGATCTGTTTGACTATTTCAGATACCATTAGTTGCTTAGTTCTTTGAACTTGCTTTGCTTTGCTATTTAGCAATTTGCTTTGAGGTATAATCTCTTTTTCTTCATGTAGTCTGGAAGACCTGGCCTGTTATTTGGCCAGGCAACTGTCTGAAGTCCTCCTTAAGAGGCAATGCTTGTGTGTGTTTACATTTTGTCCCAAGCAGGAAAAGTCCTCATTTGAGGCAATTGGTAGATCAAAGGGATAAGCAACCTATCCCCTACTATTCTGTGAGTCTTCTCCTTGCTCCCATTACATGGTTGTAGCATTGAGATCAAAACCCAAGATCTTTAGAGTCATACTTGTGGAAAGAGCTCCATCTTTCTGAGCTCCCACACCTTCTTATATTCAATGCTCTCCCTGACCAGGGATAAGAGCAATGAGGCACACCCCTCATATCCTTTCATCTGCTTCACCTTAGCCTCTCAATGGCAAGGTTAAGAGCACCTCTAACCTATTCCAGTTGGCCTCAGTGCCCTACCCTTTGTGTGAGCCTCCTTGTATGGTTATAGTGTGTGCTGATTGACTTCATTGGATTGATTGTTTATCCCATATGCACATGTTTGCTTGTATGCTTTATGCATTTATCATCATTAATTGCCCATTAGTGCATGATCATCTCATTTGTCTGTGTGACATTATCATTGTTGTTTACCCATTGAGGACAATTGTAAGTCCATTTCTTTGGCCATTGTTCCTGTGATATGGAAGGATAGAGTGTAAGACCTCTTTGGTCGCTCATATCTTCTGTTGTTGCTTTGTTTGTATGTGAGGATGCAATTATAAGTCCCTGTAAGTTGGCATTTGCTTTCCTGTGATCATAAGTTGGTTTGTTTGATTGTATGTGAGGTTGCAATTATAAGTCCCTGTAAGTTGGCATTTGCTTTCCTATGATCATATGTTATTTTGTTCTTGTATGTGAGGATCCATTGTAAGTCCCTGTAATGTGGCATTGGTTTTCCTATGATCATATGTGGAGTTAACCTAAGTCCAGATAGATTGGCAGTTGACTTCCATATTTCATCTTTGTTTTCTTTTGAGGATATTGGTATAAGCCCAGTGATTGGCATCCGGTATCCACTTTCTTTTCATTTCTTTGTAGAGGAGATTAGTGTAAGACCATTGAGTGGCTTCTGATATCCCATTTTGTTTTAGGAGATTGGTATAAGACCAGTGATTGGCATCCGGTATCCGCTTTTCCTTTCTTCTTTGTTTGTTTGTTATTATCCACTGTTCATTCCAAAGGACACACTTGAATCATTTCCTATATGATTTCAAGAGGTGAACCTCCTGAGAAGTTTTACTTTCCATCCTCATCCATTCATCCTCATTATGTCCTAAACCTTTTCACACTTTGATTTCAAACTTGACATAGATATTGTGCAAACTTCTTCATGTTTTCAAATTAAAAACCTGGACCCCAAGTCCTTGACTTTTTCCAAACTCCATTTCATAATACTTCTTTGAATTAATCTTAATCATACTTTGACTCCATTTTCATAATCATAATCAATTAACTTCACTCATTCAATTGTTTTGGCTTTGTCCATTGTTAATCTTTTCATACATGAGCTATAGGTTTGATTTATCTTAGTTGGTTGATGTCAATCTCACCTATTTGTCCTTAGTTGATTGAATTGTAAGTCTTCCTCGCCTATTATAGGGTTAACCCCTCCCTGGCAAGTTGAAGCCGTTCTCACATGGTGGACTTGTTGTTTTTATAAGGTTGAGTTTTCTCCCGTGGATAACGTAAGACCTTAGGGTTTGTGTTTAAAATTGAACCCACTAACCTTTGGAAATCTTTTAGTCGAACTACGGCGTTTTGATCCTTACCTTTGATGGAAGGTACGTAGGCAACGGGTTCATCCGTTCAAACCAAATAATAAAAATTGTATATTCTTTTCTCACCATCCCAATCATGTTTGCACAATGCTTATGTCATAACAAATAACAATTTTATACAACAAGTGTGAAAAGGGCTCCCTAGGAGTACCTAGGACGTTTTGGGTGCCTAACACCTTCCCATTGCGTAATTTACCCCTTACCCAGACTCTCTGATCTTTTTATTAGTTTTCTACGTGTAAAACTTCTTAGGCTTTTGTTCGCTTTTTAGCCAGTCCTTTGGATAAATAAAAGTGCGGTGGCGACTCGAAATTTCATTGTATGCTTTGCTTATGATTTAATCGATAAATCATTTAGCGACGAATACACCGCTACAGTAAAAGTGGCGACTCCACTGGGGAAAATATCCTTGGTGGTATTGCCTACTTTTTCACCCTTGTTGTGATATATTATTATTTGTTATTTGACATATTTTTGTACAATTTGGGATGACTGTATTGATTGTAATGTGTGTATTGCTTGATATACAATTGCTGTTTGTTTGGTGATCTGTGAGATGAGTTCTATACCCGAACTCGAGTGCACTCTAGGATAGGAGAATGGTATAGTCTTGTCGATTGGTGTGGAGTATTCCTTAGCCAGTTGACTTGCGAGTCCATTCACTTGGTGGAGGTCATGTTGAATTAATAATGTCACACAAGTTATTTGTGGTTAGGCATTATTCTTTCAATCATGTGCCGTAGAAGCCAAGGACCTTAGTTTACCAAACCCATCTTGGCCTATTTTTAGGACCGTAGTGCGGAGGTCGTTCAGATGTCAGTTCTGATACGATTGTTACGCGATACTACACTCATGAGAGTTTCTCTTGAGAATATTCTTGGAATACGAGTATTCGTTCCTCCGATAATATTCGAAAGATGGAACGATGATTATGGGAACCTCTGATAGAACATGTTTGGCAGGTTTAAACCCTAGTACACTCCCTTTGGGTGGTTCTTAACCGAGACTCCATGCTCGTGACTCTCAACAAACCCATGATTCGTGGTTGAGTCGTTCAAACATTGTTAATATCAATGGATCCCGGATCAGGTGTAAAACCTAAAATCCACCAAAGCGGCTGGTTGATATTAAGAATGTTTGAGCCGGTTCATGTACCGTTAATATCAATGGAACTTGGGTGTCGATAAGGTGAAAACCTAAATCCACCAAAATGGATGATTGATATTAGGGATACATAGAGCTTTCCCACGACCTTTGTTTGGTGTGTTTTGCTTGATCCTTGAGTGTGCTTGTTGCATTCATGCATTCACGCATTCATCCGCATTCATGTCATCAAAAACAAAAAAACAAAAAAAAGAAAGTTTTCAAGGAACTTAAAGGGTTATTTGCAAAATTTTCAGACATGGAAAGACCAAAAAGGCATACAAAGAAGTACAGCTTCAGGCAGCCCGATGTAAAAGAGTTAAGGAATCTGACATCGTATGTATTAGATCCCTTGGGTTTCAAAGCTCGCTATGGGAAGCTCCTACCTCTGCTCACCACTCAAGTTGACGAAGGGTTGATGAGTACCTTGGCTCAGTTTTACGATCCGTTGTATCACTGCTTCTTATTTCCGGACTTCCAGCTATTGCCGACTTTGGAGGAATATTCTCACCTCATTGAGATTCCAATTCTGGATCAAGTGCCGTTCAGTGGCTTAGAGGATATTCCATCTGCTCGAGAGATTGCTAGCTTGTCGCATATAGATGAAGACCTGATTAGAGCTAATCTGACTACCAAAGGCGGAATTCAAGGTTTTCCTTCCGAGTTCCTCATTTCCCAAGCCACTTTCTATGGGAAGGCCATGAGTGAGGATGCCTTTGAGGCTCTATTTGTGCTGCTCATCTATGGATTAGTGCTGTTTCCCAACTTCGACAAGTTCGTGGACATGAACGCCATTAGGATCTTTTCAGTCCTTAATCCAGTTCCGACCTTGTTGGGTGATGCATATGTCTCCATGCACTCGAGGAATATGAAGAATGGAGGAGTCATTGTCTGCTGTCTACCCCTGCTATACAAGTGGTTTATTTCGCACTTGCCTCAGACAGTTGCTTTCAAGGAGAACAAGGGATGTCTACGGTGGTCTCAGAGACTCATGTCTCTCACCAATGATGATATCACCTGGTATGATCGCGTGTATGATACCGTCCAGATCATTGATTATTGTGGTGAATTCCCCAATGTGCCTCTTCTTGGTACATGTGGTGGGATCAGCTACAATCCTATTCTTGCACGACGTCAGCTTGGGTTCCCCCTAAAGGATAAACCTAATAACATTCTGTTAGACGGTGTGTTCTTTCAGGAGGGTAAAGATCCCTAAGGCCTGAAAGCCAGATTTGTCCGTGCTTGGCGCAGTATTCACAAGAAGAGTAGGAATGAGTTAGGTCCGAAGAACTGCATTGCTTTGGAGCCATACACCTCTTGGGTCAGACAAAGAGCTGCCACCTACCTGATGCCATATGATTATCCAAGACCTACACCGTTGGATATGGCTGGGACTTCAACCCTCCCTACCCAACGTGTAGAGGAGTTGAGAGAAGAAGACCTTTCGCGTGCTTGGATCCGTGAAAGGGAGGAATTGCTGCAGCAGCTCAAGGAGAAGGATGTTATGATTGAATTTCTCGAGCACCGAGTGATCGACGATCCGAACGACGCTTGGACTTCTCTGCTTCCTCAGTCTTCCAAATTCTGGAAGAGGAAGTATGATCGACTTGCGAAGGAGAAAGCTGACATGGAAGCGGCCTATGAGAGAGAGATCAAGAAGTTGTGCACTTCTCGTCTTCCAGCATCCCGAGCTTCTAGGGATCCATAGGATGTCATTTACCTTTTCTCTTTGTAATAATTAAAAACGCTGTACTTCTTTGTCTCAATATATTAAATGAAATATTTTCCATGAGCAATTAAAAGTGTTTTAAATATTCAAAATATTGCAAACAATACCCTAAGGGTTCCTTGAAAAAAAACATCTGCACAAGCATTTCATGCATCATTCTTGCATAAGCAGGTACCCCTTTTGTTTCTGGTCTTCTTATCCTAACCCTCTGCTCTTCATTTATTTTGAAGACAAGCTGACTCACCGGTATTATACAAGGGTCAACTCCGCCAGAGTCATGGAGCAATTGGAACAAGAGAATAGAGAACTAAAGGAAGAGGTCGCCAGACTTGGCGCTTTGATGGAGCAACTCCTTGCTGCTCAGAATCAACCTTCTCCAGCTTCTGCAACTCCTCCCCAGAGGACGGTCATTTCTGAGGTTGCTACTTCAACTGTGCCAGTTAGTGCCCACGTGCCCAACAATATGCCAGCCGGGTTCCCTTGGGGAATGCCTCTGGGTTTTATGCCAGATCAGCCCGCTCCAACTTTTGCTAATATGCCGGCATCTAGCCCGGTCCCTGTTCCAGCTCCTCCAGTCGTGCATACCATGCCCAGGGTAGACGACACCATCTATCACTCCGAGCCGTCTGATAGCCCGGACGTTTATGAAAAGATGGACGCTATGAACGATCAATTCCTTGAGCTGAGAAAGGAATTGAAGACCCTTCGAGGCAAAGACCTCTTCGGCAAGTCTGCAGCCGAACTCTGCCTAGTTCCCGGTGTCAAGATACCAATCAAATTCAAGGTCCCTGACTTTGAAAAATACAAGGGGAACACCTGTCCACTCGCTCACCTGGTCATGTACGCCAGGAAGATGTCAACACAGACTGATAATGATCAACTCCTGATTCATTATTTCCAAGATAGTCTGTCTGGTGCCGCGCTCAGATGGTACATGAGCCTGGACAGTGCCAACATCCGATCTTTCAATGACCTTGGCGAAGCTTTCGTCAAGCAATATAAGTACAATGTTGATATGGCGCCTGACCGAGATCAACTCAGGTCCATGTCACAGAAAGATAAGGAATCGTTCAAGGAGTACGCCTAGAGATGGCGAGAGCTGGCAGCTCAAATCACTCCACCGCTGGAAGAGAAAGAAATGACCAAGATCTTTCTGAAGACTCTTGGCTCATTTTATTATGAGCGGATGGTGGCGAGCGCTCCCTCTGATTTCACCGAGATGGTGAACATGGGGATGCGTCTTGAAGAAGGTGTCCGCGAGGGACGGTTAGCGAAAGATGATGGTTCTTCCTCTAAGCGATATGGAGCGTTTAAGAGGAAAGAAGGGGAAGCACATGCCGTGCAGTCTCAGCCGAAGCATAGAAGACCCTCTGTTCAGAGGAAGCCTGCACGTCGTGCCGGTCATCAGCACCAGGTGGCTCATATAGCGCCTGTATTCAAAGATAATGCTCCACAGTATCAGCATCAACAGCAATATCAACAACCTCAATATCAGCAACAACAGCGTCCACAGCAACAGGCCTACCAGCCTCGTGGAAGTACGACCAATCAAGCTAATGTGAATTATGATAGGAAGAAGATCAGCTTCGATCCAATTCCTATGACATATGCAGAGCTTTATCCCTCCTTGTTGGAGAGGAAATTGGTTTCTCCCAGGGATCCTCCTGCCATTCCTGCAAATCCGCAATGGTGGTACAAACCAGACCAGCATTGTGTCTACCATTCCGGTGCTCCGGGCCACAACGTTGAAAATTGCTTTCCATTGAAGACTAAGGTGCAAGACCTTATGAGAAGTGGAATTATGAGTTTTGAGGACTCAAACCCGAACGTCACCAGGAACCCATTGCCTGCACATGGGAAATCTGTCAACATGATTCAGGAGTGCCTTGGGAAGTACAAGGTCAGATATGTCAGCCATATCAGGCAGTCGTTGGTTGATTTACATCGGATGCTGTGTCAGTACAGTTACTTGGAGCATAACCACGACAAGTGCCGCGTCTGTTCAGTTAATCGCTTGGGTTGCGACCATGTGCGCAGAGAACTTCAGAAGATGTTGAATGAGGGTATCATTGAGATTCTCCAGAAACGCAATGTTGATATAGTTGAGCCTGAAGTGAATGTCATATCACCAGTGTTCAAGCTGCCTGAGCCAGTTGTTATTCGCTACAATAGCAACAAGCCAAAGGCTTCCCCTTCTTTGATTATCAAGCCTGCCGGCCCTGTGCCTTATTCATCTGATCGAGCTGTGCCATTCCGGTACAATCCTGTTGCTGTCCAGGATGGGGTCGAAGTGCCTTTGCCTTCCACTTCTGTGACCACTATAGCTGATGTCAGTGGCTTGACCCGAAGTGGTCGAGTATTTTCTGCACCTGCTAAGGCTACTACTTCTGATACTGTTGAACGTCCTGTGGGAACCGCTGTGAATGTTCAGAATCCGGCACTTGATGTTGCCAAACCCTCCTCCTCCGTACAGAAAACTCCTGTGACTATAGTTGGCCCAAGCGGCATTGTTGATGAAGAGTCTGATGAGATGCTGAGGCTCATCAGAAAGAGTGAATACAATATTGTAGACCAGCTTCTACACACGCCCTCCAAGATTTCCATTCTTTCTCTATTGTTGAATTCAGAACCCCATAGGGAGTCTCTTCAGAAAGTCTTGGATCTGGCGTACGTTGATCATGACGTCACCCTGGAGCAATTTGATAGCATAGTTGCAAACATTACCGCTTGCAACACTTTGAGCTTTTGTGACGCTGATCTCCCTGAGGAGGGAAGAGACCACAACATGGCCTTACATATCTCAATGAATTGCAAATCTGATGCAATGTCCAATGTGTTGGTAGACACTGGATCTTCTCTTAATGTATTGCCAAAATCCACACTCTCTCGTCTGTCATATCAAGGTCCTCCTATGAGGCAGAGTGGGGTTGTTGTGAAAGCATTTGATGGGTCGCGCAAGACCGTGATTGGAGAAGTTGATCTCCCAATCAAGATAGGACCAAGTGATTTCCAAGTTACTTTTCAAGTAATGGATATCCACCCATCTTACAGCTGTCTCTTAGGCAGACCATGGATTCACGAGGCTGGCGCCGTGACATCCACCCTACACCAGAAGCTGAAATTTGTCAAAAATAAAAAACTGGTTGTAGTAGGGGGAGAAAAGGCTCTCCTGGTTAGCCATCTGTCTTCTTTCTCGTACATTGATGCAGAGGATGAAATTGGAACTCCGTTCCAAGCTTTATCTATAGATGAACCAATCGAGAAGAAGTCTCCTTCATTCACTTCCTACAAAGATGCTAAGCTGGCCATTGAATGTGGTGCAGTCGCTGGGTTAGGGAAGGTGCTTGAACTTGAAGATAACAGATCCCGGGCTGGCATTGGCTATGGTTCTGGGGCATGCAACGAGCAAGGTCTGTTCAACAGTGGAGGATTCATTCACGCCGATCAACCTGAAGAAGAGGAAGCTGTTGCTATCATTGAAGAAGATGCAGAAGACTCGAACAATTTTGTAATTCCTGGTGGTGTCTGCCACAATTGGGTCGCTGTAGATGTTCCTACAGTCATCCATAGATCAGAGTAAATTGTTCACTTTGTTTAAAACCCTTCTCCCATGCCAAAAGGAGAAGTGATGACATTGTTGGCAAAGCATATATACAATGATGTTTTCATTCAATTAATTGCATTGTTAAAACATTTGTTTTTCCTTTGTTTTCACTTTTTGCTTTTCTGCATGAAATCAGTGATCACAAAAAACCCATAAAAACAATAATAAAAGCAACATTTTTCATCTGCATAATGGTTTGTTTGTTTAAATTCTAAAGTTTTTTTTTCTTAACCAAAATCATTATGCAGGTTGATCTTAAAACCCATTGAACATAATGATCCAACGCCATCTCCCAATTTTGAATTCCCTGTATTTGAGGCAGAAGAAGATGACGTTGAAGAAATTCCTGATGAGATTACCCGTCTCCTTGAGCACGAAGAGAAGATCATTCAGCCGCATCTCGAAGACTTGGAAACAGTCAACTTGGGGTCTGAGGATTGTGTTCGTCTGGTGAAGATTGGGGCACTTCTTGAAGGGTCTGTTAAAGAAGATTTGATCAGTTTGCTACGAGAATATCCAGATATCTTTGCTTGGTCCTATGAAGATATGCCGGGTTTGGATACAGATATTGTGCAACATTTCCTGCCTTTGAAGCCTGAGTGCGTGCCTGTGAAGCAGAAGCTCAGAAGAACTCATCCAGATATGGCAGTGAAGATCAAAGAGGAAGTTCAGAAGCAAATTGATGTTGGGTTTCTGGTGACTTCGACATATCCTCAATGGGTGGCCAATATTGTGCCTGTTCCTAAGAAGGACGGAAAAGTCCGTATGTGCGTCGATTACAGAGATTTGAACAAAGCTAGTCCAAAAGATGATTTTCCTCTACCACACATTGACATGTTGGTAGACAATACAGCTAAATTCAAAGTCTTTTCCTTTATGGACGGATTTTCCGGATATAATCAAATCAAGATGGCACCAGAGGATATGGAGAAAACAACATTCATCACACCTTGGGGAACATTCTGTTATCGAGTGATGCCCTTCGGTTTGAAGAACGCCGGAGCCACGTATCAACGAGCTATGACTACCTTGTTTCATGATATGATGCACAAGGAGATAGAAGTCTATGTTGATGATATGATTGCTAAGTCCCGAACGGAAGTTGAGCATGTTGAGCATTTGTTGAAGCTTTTTCAGCGTTTGAGGAAATTTCAGCTTCGCCTGAATCCAAACAAGTGTACATTTGGAGTCCGTTCCGGCAAGTTGTTGGGTTTTGTGGTAAGTGAAAGAGGTATTGAGGTTGATCCTGCAAAGGTCAAAGCAATACAAGAGATGCCTGCACCCAAAACTGAGAAGCAAGTCCGAGGTTTTCTTGGCCGCTTGAATTACATTTCCAGATTTATATCCCACATGACTGCCACATGTGCGCCGATATTCAAGCTCCTCCGGAAAGATCAGTCTCATGATTGGACCGAGGATTGCCAGAAAGCTTTCGACAATATCAAAGATTATCTGTCTGAACCTCCGATTTTGTCTCCGCCTGTGGAAGGAAGACCTCTGATTATGTACTTAACAGTTCTTGAAGACTCGATGGGTTGTGTACTCGGTCAACAAGATGAATCAGGGAAGAAGGAGTTTGCTATCTACTACCTCAGTAAGAAGTTTACTGATTGTGAGTCTCGGTACTCTATGCTTGAGAAGACGTGCTGTGCTTTGGCTTGGGCTGCTAAGCGTTTGCGCCAGTACATGATAAATCATACAACTTGGTTGATATCCAGAATGGATCCGATTAAGTATATCTTCGAGAAGCCTGCTTTAACTGGGAGGATTGCCCGTTGGCAGATGCTGTTGTCTGAGTATGATATTGAGTATCGAGCTCAGAAAGCTATCAAAGGTAGTATCTTGGCTGACCATTTAGCGCACCAGCCGATTGAAGATCATCAGTCTGTCCAGTATGACTTCCCTGACGAGGAAATTCTGTATTTGAAGATGAAAGATTGCGATGAGCCTACACTTGATGAAGGTCCGGAACCTGGTTCCAGATGGACGATGGTATTTGATGGCGCTGTTAATCAATATGGAAATGGAATTGGGGCAGTGATCATTACTCCTCAAGGTTCACACATTCCGTTTACAGCAAGGCTAACTTTCAAATGCACGAATAATATGGCGGAGTATGAAGCCTGTATTATGGGACTTGAAGAATGCATTGACGTGAGAATCAAGTATCTTGATGTCTATGGTGATTCAGCCTTGGTTGTCAATCAAATCAAGGGTGAATGGGAGACGAATCAGCCAGGTCTCATTCCGTACAGAGATTATGCAAGGAGAATTTCAACTTTCTTTACAGAAGTTGAGTTTTATCATATTCCTCGAGAGGATAATCGGATGGCAGATGCTCTTGCTACGCTTGCTTCCATGATTGTAGTCAGACGGTGGAATGATGTTCCCAATATTACTGTGATGCGCTTGGACAGACCCGCTCACATATTTGCAATTGAAGAAGTGAAAGATGACAAGCCTTGGTATTTTGATATCAAGAATTTCCTCCAGAACCAGGTCTACCCGCCTGGGGCATCTGTGAAAGATAGGAAAACTTTGAGAAGGTTGTCAGGCAGTTTCTACCTCAGTGGTGAAGTCTTGTATAAGAGAAATTTTGATATGGTTTTGCTCAGATGCGTGGATAGACACGAAGCAAACCTGTTGATGACTGAGGTCCATGAGGGTTCATTTGGTACTCATTCCAATGGACATGCCATGGCTAAGAAGATGTTGAGAGCAGGCTACTATTGGCTGACAATGGAGTCTGACTGTTGCAAGTATGTGAAGAAATGTCACAAGTGTCAAATTTATGCGGATAAGATTCATATTCCTCCGACACTCCTGAATGTGATTTCATCACCATGGCCTTTCTCTATGTGGGGAATCGACATGATCGGCATGATTGAGCCGAAAGCGTCCAACGGACATCGGTTTATTCTTGTAGCAATTGATTACTTCACCAAATGGGTTGAAGCCGCTTCGTATGCGAATGTAACCAGGCAGGTGGTTGTGAAGTTTATCAAGAACCAGCTGATTTGCCGTTATGGTGTGCCTGAGAGGATCATTACTGATAATGGATCCAATCTGAACAACAAGATGATGGATGAGTTGTGCGCTGAATTCAAAATTGCACACCATAATTCCTCTCCTTACAGACCTAAGATGAATGGGGCTGTTGAAGCTGCTAACAAAAATATCAAGAGGATTATCCAGAAGATGACTGTCACGTACAAAGATTGGCATGAGATGCTGCCATTTGCTTTACATGGATATCGTACGTCTGTACGTACTTCAACAGGGGCAACCCCTTTCTCTCTTGTTTATGGCATGGAAGCCGTTCTCCCAGTAGAGGTGGAGATCCCATCAATGCGAGTCTTGATGGAAGCCAAGTTGACTGATGCTGAATGGATTCAGAGTCGTTATGACCAGTTGAATTTGATCGAAGAGAAGCGATTAACGGCCATGTGTCATGGTCAGTTGTATCAGCAGAGAATGAAGAAAGCATTCGATAAGAAGGTCAAGCCTCGTGTGTTCCGAGAAGGTGACCTTGTGCTCAAGAAAGTTTTGTCTTTCACGCCCGATTCCAGGGGCAAGTGGACTCCAAACTATGAGGGTCCATATGTTGTTAAGAGAGCCTTTTCAGGCGGTGCTTTGATGCTTACAACAATGGATGGGGAGGATTTCACTCGTCCTGTGAATTCAGATGAAGTTAAGAGATACTTTGCCTAAAAAAAAGAGTATATGCAAATGAAAAAAACAGAATAGCTCGCTAAGTTGAAAACCCGAAAGGGCGGCTTAGGCAAAAATGAGCGTCTCGGTGGAAAACCCGCAAGGGTAATCCAGGCAAAAATTAGAGACTTGAAAAAGAGAATATTTGCATCCCGCTAGATTGAGTACCTCACTCTGGGGCAATCTAGGCAAAAATTAGGGACTTGGCAAGTAACTGCATCCTGACAAGACTTTCTGTTCCACCAGTCGTCATTTCGTCAGAAGATCCTCGATTCGTCGTCAACCGAAGATTCGGATACATCGAGATTCAAATTGGTAGAGAAAGGATCATTATGTTCAATGTAGCCCTCTTCCAATATATATCACTGATTTCAAATTTGTACAGATCTATGGAGTCTTGCCATTTGCAGACCACCATTCCACCAAATAAATTTGAGCTTTTTATCCAATTATTTGCACTCTATTTTGTTTCAATTCAACAAATGTTTTGCATGTCTTTTAATTGATAAAATATCATTGTTTTAAACAAATAAATTTTTCAAAAATTGTTGTTTTAAACAAAGTGAACATTCACATGATTGAAGAGATACTCAAGAATGTCTCAGTGCTTTCCCGAGGGTGGTATGATCTCCAACAGATAAGACATATGTTCATATTCCTGGTTTGGTAGTATCTTCTTTTCCATATCTTTGTTGAGGTTGTTCCTCAAGCAAAGTTGTTGGTGGGGTTGTTCCCCAGTATAATCGCAAGCAGTTTGTTGTTGAAGACTTTGCTTTCTCCAGCAGCTTTCCCAAGCATGGGTATTTCCTTGTGAGTTTCGGAGGTTGATGGTTTGTCATCTTGGTGCCCCGTCATTTTCTCCAGTGGGTCGCATGCCCCAGGCTTTATTTGTCTCCTCAGCGCAGTCATGAGTAGAGCTGTTGTTGATATCCCCATCGGTTTGCGAGCAGAGTTGTTGTCACTCTTCCCAGTACAGTCGCCAGCGGAGTTGTCTGTTTCCTCAGCGCGATCGCTTTCTTTTTGAAGACTCGGTAAGTCAGTGGTTTGATACCCGGTACTTTACCCTTTCCCCGGCAAAGTCGTCCGCGGATTTGTTGCTATCTCCATCAAAGTACTTATTTCTCCTCAGCAGAGTAGGATTTATTTTCCTACTCGATGTTTGATTGGGTTGACATCCGAGTTTTTCATCCATCTTTTCCTCAGCGTAGTCTGCAGAATGTTTGTTGTGGCAGTTTTGCCTGTTGAATACTCCTTCAATCCCCAGTATGGTCAGATGATGGCTCTAGCCTCCAGAGAATGGATTGATTTCCTGACTGGTGTGATCCCCAGTAGAGTTGGCTTATATTGCAGAATCTACTTGCTGTGATCAGTTTGCTATGTGTATTCTCCCCAAGAGGAGTGGTTCGTTGCAAAATATACTTGTTTGATCTGTCCTACCAGTGGGTTGTTCCCCAAGGAGTGTAGCCGACAGTCTTCCCCAGTAGAGTTGCTTATGCAGCTAGATTCTATTTGGATGACATCATTCTCCCTCAGTGGGTTGTTCCCCAGTGGAGTTGTGTGGAGTTGCTTCTACAGTGGTTCGTGCTTGTGCTTATGCACTTCTTGTTTCTCAGTTGACACTGGGATCCCCTGCAGATGCTTTGGGACTTCTCTTGTTCCCCAACAGATTTGTTTTGGTGGCTGCTTTGCCCGTTGTGACTTTCTGTACCCTGGATTGGGTTGTTTCCTGATATCTCCGATCTCTCTGCTTCTTCAGCAGTACCCGCAGATCTTTGCTTCGCAGCATATAGATCTCCGCAGATTGGCTCTCCAGCTGGTTTTTCCCCTGGAAGTATAATACCGGGCGTCTGATTCCTGGATCTGTTTGTGTTAGAATTGTCTGTTTTGTCAGCATTCATCAAACATAAATCACGCATTTTCATACATATTCATAAACATTCAGATATTCATGTTGCATTTCTCGCCATATATCCTTTGTTTGTTGTTTCCTGATGTGGTAATATGGGTCTCTTTATAGATCTCCCCAAGCAGATGTCGGGTGTGTAAAATCTCTCCATATAGAGTCAGCCCCATAAGCAGAATGTGTCTGTCTTTCCTTCTGCAGTTCCCCACCGAGATATATCCTCGTGGATGACGGTTTCTTCCGTTTCCTCCCAACACATATATTGGGATGGATTTTCCTATTTGAGTTATATCCTCATTAGGACGTGTCTTGATTCAGTCTGTCTTTTCGGATTATTCCCGAATTGACTATTTGTCAAAAGTCTTGTGTTTCCCAGTGGGTTGTTCCCCAGCGGAATGTTTTGGTCTTCTACCCCGTATTCGGTAGATGTAAACCCTAATTTTGTGGTTATCTTCATTCAATATTTGATGATTGATTTTCCTTCGCTTGGATAAGTTGCTTAGATAAGCACTTATATCTCCAGCAAATCGTTTGTGGATAATTGTCGTATGCTAGCAATTTTATCCCCAGCGGGTCCTTTCACCGTTTGCTAGTGATTTGTTCCCCGGATCATTGATTGTATATCAATGCATCCCCAGCTAGTCCCTGTGGATAATTGCCGGATGCTTGCAAATTATCCTCAGCAGATCGCCTTTCATTTACCCTTTGTTGGTAATGTTTGTTGCTCCTTTTGATTGGTCATCATTATATACCTAGTTCGGTATCCCGATGCCTTCCTTTTCGGTTGATTTATCCTTTATTAACCCAGTAACCGGTTGTGGATAATCTCCCTTGCGAGTGTATTATTCACGGTCTGCCGGTAATGAATAATATATCTCATGCACTCTTCAGTCGAAGCCTTTTGTGTTTCCCCAGTCGAGTAAGATTCGTTATTTTCCCTTTTGTGAAATCGAATATTTCTTTGTTGTCGGATAATTGCCAGATGCTTGCAATTTATCCCCTTGAGTTGTCTTTCGTTTACCCGGATGCTTGGTATCGATTGTCTCTCTTTTTGGTTAGTCACCTATTATATACTTCGGTATCCCTGGTGTCTTTTCCTTTCGAGTATATTATTCACGGTCTGCCGGTAATGAATAGTATATCTCATGCGCTCTTTAGTTGGAATCCTTTGTTGATTTTCCCCAGCTGAGCAAGATTCGTATTCTTTGCAGAATCGAATATCCATCCTTTAACCAGTTTGTGTTTCGGATGTGTGTGTTTTGGCATATATACCAATTCACGTTTTCGGTAGATCACCTATTATATACCTCAGTATCTCTGGTGTTCTTACCATTCGAGTATATTATTCACGGTCTGCCGGTAATGAATAATATGTCTCATGAGAGTATCCTATCCACGTTCTGATGGTAATGGATATTATATCTCGTTCACTCTTGGGTCAATCCTTGTTATTTTCCCCTCAGAGTAAGATTCGTATTGTTTGTAGAATCGAATATCCATCCTTTAACCAGTTTGTGTTCTGGATGATGAGTGTTTTGGCATATATACCAATTCACGTTTTCGGTAGATCACCTATTATATACCCAGTAACCAGTATCTCTGGTGTTTCTTACCATGCGAGTTTATTTATCTACGTTCTGACGGTAATAGATAATATATCTCATGCGAGTCTTTTATCCACGGTCTGCCGGTAATGGATATTATACCTCATGCACTCTTTGGGTTTGTGTCCCCAGTTGAGTAAGATTCGTTTTCCCGTTGCGGACTCGAATTACCATCCTGTAAGTCGATTTGCTTTTTTCAAGCCCTCCTTTCGGATGATGAGTGTCTTGGCATATATACCAATTCACGTTTCGGTCGGTCACCTATTATATACCCAGTAACCGGTATCCCTGGTGTTCCTTCCTTTCTGCTCCCTCTTATGACCTCGGTCCCCTTGCGGAGTCAGATTTTCCTGAGTTTATGTACCTTTTTCAGGTCTTTCTCAGATGTTTGGTTGATTGATATCTCTCACCCGTATACCGGTCTTAGATATTCTTTCTTCCTGAGTTTGTTACCAGTAACATCTCATTTCTTTGGTGCTTCCTCAGTGAAGTTTTCTTTCGCTTCTCCTCAGGAGTCAGCTTGTGTCTCTCCAATGGATTTATTTTCCTTTGGAATTCTTTTTCCCAGTGTGAGTCCTTCACTTCCCAATGAGGTCTCCAGTCTGTTTTCTGTTATCGCCTAATCAGAGTCGTGTCTCGTTCACGCATTTCTTTTCCTTTTACTATCCCCAACTAGAGTCTTGTTAGAGTCTCTGTTCCTGGTGAGTGTATTACTCCGATGGATCGTCTTTTCTTCTGTGCGAACCATATATTCCCCACAGAATTTGTGTCTTTTGCATGCATACATTTGCATCATGAGGTCTCTTAGGGACCAAAATTTGTCTCATTACTGTTATTTAAGCCCATTCTACCGCGTCGAGATGAAGATTTCTAAACTTCACTTCTCCGGCTAGAATGACCTTAAATAGGGGCATCTGTAAGACCCCAATTTTGGGCCCTAAGATCCCTCATGGCCCATATCATATCATGTCATAACCTCAAGGATCACTGCATGCCCTAGCTTCCCTCCTAGTGGGTAGGTTGCCTTGTGAGTTGATTCTTGATCACCAAGCATGCTTTGCATTTGTATATCTTTGCTTTTCATATGTTTATCAACCAAAAAGTACAAAAATATTGTCATCTAACCTTGTTGCTTGCAGCTGAAGCAATCATCAGCCAATTCAGTCAAAGGCAGTCATTGCAGTGGATGGTGGCCATTCTTGCAGAATTTGGGCACCATGATCAATAATCAAGAGTTCACATGACTTGGGACATCATTTGGAATCAAGGTCTCAAAGAATTAGGGTTTGGAATTCATCAGAAGTGGTTCAGTCAAGCAAAACCCTAGAAAGTCAACTGAAGTCAAACTTGGTCAATTGTGGATTTAATCAATGATTTGGTGATGGGATTTGGTCTGAGAGGTCTCATTCATGTCTATATAAGCTTCATATATCATGTCAAGCATCCACAATGAAGAAAATAAAGTCAGACAGAAAATTTCCAGAAATAGAAAGTTGACCTGTATTTCAAATTTGCCAAAAATGGAAACTTCTTGATCTTAAACTTACATCATGATACAAGCTTCAAATGAATTTTTGCCTAACATGAAAGTTGAAGATCTTGTTCTCCCATTTCCAAAAAGTCCAAGAACTCTCAATTCCCATGTATGGTTGGCAATATATGATCAATTCATTTTCAAAATTTCTTGAACTTCAAAAGGCCATATCTCTCAAACCATTTGGCCAATTTTGGTGGGGTTTTTTCCTACAAGTCATATTTGATCCCCTCTTTCCAAAAATGTGATCCTCATTCACCAAAACCTCACCATTCAAAATGGCCTTTTTGGACTTGTCTTAATTAATTTCAAGTATGGTGAAAAGTTGACTTTTTGAATTAGGCATTTCTAACACTTTTGGCCATTTGGAAACATTTTGGAATGACATTTGACACTTGCCCAAGGCCCAAACTCGGGCAGAACCACACCCTCCATGTGCATTTGTTTCAAATTTAGCAAAAGAGCAAATTGGTCCATTTGTGATAAACTTGATTAGCACCTCATTAACCAACATTAAACAGAAGTATTTAAACATATTTTCTGTCATTTACAAACCCTAGAGCTAGCAGCAGCCATCATTTTGAACACAGAAAAATTCTCTTCTCTCTCAAAAACAGAATTTCTTCACCTTGAATTCTGGTTGAAAATTGCAAAGGACCACGAGCTAACTTGTTTGCTTTATCATTTACCATCACTCTTGAGCCTATTTGGAGCACTATTTCCCAACTGGAAGCATAGAACACGGACTGTTTTTCAAAGAACTCTTCCATGGCAAATCGTGATTGGAGCATTTTCAAGCCTTGCTGAGCTAAAGTATCTCAACCATTCACCTCCTAGGACCTTCATGTGCATCTGTTTGGAGCATTTGTGGCCAAAGAAACACTGAATCATCACTGAGCTTCATTTTTGGTAAGTTTTCGAACTCCTTCATTTCCTAAATCGTGCCATGCTTTAGATAGTTTATGCCTTGCTGATTCTAATGAGCTATGGATTGCATGAAATGGTTGAGTATTCACTGATTTACATGGATTTAAAGTTTGCTACATGAACATGTTCTTGCTCGATTTGCTTTGTTTGAGATGAATTAGTGAAAATGAATGCCATATTCTTGATGTGTGTTGCTTGCTGATCATGATTGTATGTTCAATTTGTATTTCTGGAAATTTTTTTTGAATCGAGCTTGTTGAAGAAGATGAGATGTTCACTGTTCCATTTGAAACCCTAAACCTTCATGGCTGCCCATAATTTTAACGTATTATGCATGTGTATGGCACTGTTGCATCAAGCGGACCAATCAAAACATTTTATTTCCATGCCCTGTACGCTGTGTTTTGATAAATGATGCACATATTCACAAAATTGCCACCGGTCAACTCTTTGACCTATCCCTCCATGTTTATTTTGTTCATTTATTTCATTTTGATTCAACATCTTCCAAAAATCATAATTCACTCATTTTAATTCCAAATTTCATGAAAATTTTTGCATCATGTTCATATGAATGTCTACTTTTTTATCATGATTTTTGCTGATTTTTTGGATGGTTGAATTTTTAGTGGCATTAGGGTTTTGCTCATGTATGCATATTTTGTACATCTTACCAATTCAATTGTGAAATGATGATGATGTATCCAATGACCCTGAAATTGTTTGTGCTTAATCTACACTCATTCATGATTGTTTTGATGTAGAGTTTATGATTTTATCTTATCTGGTTGTTAAGTTATGAATTTTTGAAGTAGGGTGTGACAATGTGTGTCACACCATTGATATGCAACTTCATGATTTTTGATGCCATGCTTCCTGACCTCCAATTGATGTGAAATTTTGCATGAACCTACTCTTATATGTCTAGTTTATGTCTGAATTTTATTGGAATTATTTGAGCCATTTCCTAATTGTTTGAGATTTTTCTCCCCTGTCTAGTCAAATGTTGACTTTGTGTGACACATCTTGCCTTTCCATTTGGGAAATTCTCATACTTTATTGGATGATCATGAAAGTTTACATGTGCATACTAGACATCTTATGCTTTGCCATGGTGTTGATCCCATTCATTTCTCATCTGTTATCATTGAGTTATGATTTTTTGAAGTTGATATATGATTGTTTGACTTCTTTGAGCATGCTTGAAATTGTTCTGACTTTCTTATTTTCATTGACCATCTTCCCATGATCCAATTGAGCTGAAATTTCATATGCATGTCATTATGTGGATTGTGATTGATCATGAATTATTTGGTAATTTTTTGAAATGTTTATGTTTGCTTTTGAGCTGAGTCTTGCTGTTGACTTTTATGAGCCCTCATTTGCCATGCTTTGACTTCTTTTGTCTATGAAATGATGATGATGCATGATATGAACTTGAAACCAATTGGGTTTGCTTCTTAAATGTTTGAATTTGATTTTGATTGGATATTGCTTGCTGTTTTGGCTTTCTCATTTATTTTTGACCCTAGGCTTGTCCTAGTGGTCCTGTGGCTTATGATTGAGTTCATGTTTCAGGTTAGGGAGCAATTGCCTCAAAGAAACTTTTACCAACTGTTTGAGTTTATTTGTTTATGATGAGCTAACCTCTTTGTTTTGTAGGTGGCTTGACTCATATAATTTGAATCTTGTGCTTTGCACATTTGTCTGTCTGTTTTAACTGTTCATTCCTACTTCCTTTTGCTTTGAACTCTTGAATTGTGTACTGATCTGTTTGACTATTTCAGGTACCATTAGTTGCTTAGTTCTTTGAACTTGCTTTGCTTTGCTATTTAGCAATTTGCTTTGAGGTATAATCTCTTTTTCTTCATGTAGTCTGGAAGACCTGGCCTGTTATTTGGCCAGGCAACTGTCTGAAGTCCTCCTTAAGAGGCAATGCTTGTGTGTGTTTACATTTTGTCCCAAGCAGGAAAAGTCCTCATTTGAGGCAATTGGTAGATCAAAGGGATAAGCAACCTATCCCCTACTATTCTGTGAGTCTTCTCCTTGCTCCCATTACATGGTTGTAGCATTGAGATCAAAACCCAAGATCTTTAGAGTCATACTTGTGGAAAGAGCTCCATCTTTCTGAGCTCCCACACCTTCTTATATTCAATGCTCTCCCTGACCAGGGATAAGAGCAATGAGGCACACCCCTCATATCCTTTCATCTGCTTCACCTTAGCCTCTCAATGGCAAGGTTAAGAGCACCTCTAACCTATTCCAGTTGGCCTCAGTGCCCTACCCTTTGTGTGAGCCTCCTTGTATGGTTATAGTGTGTGCTGATTGACTTCATTGGATTGATTGTTTATCCCATATGCACATGTTTGCTTGTATGCTTTATGCATTTATAATCATTAATTGCCCATTAGTGCATGATCATCTCATTTGTCTGTGTGACATTATCATTGTTGTTTACCCATTGAGGACAATTGTAAGTCCATTTCTTTGGCCATTGTTCCTGTGATATGGAAGGATAGAGTGTAAGACCTCTTTGGTCGCTCATATCTTCTGTTGTTGCTTTGTTTGTATGTGAGGATGCAATTATAAGTCCCTGTAAGTTGGCATTTGCTTTCCTGTGATCATAAGTTGGTTTGTTTGATTGTATGTGAGGTTGCAATTATAAGTCCCTGTAAGTTGGCATTTGCTTTCCTATGATCATATGTTATTTTGTTCTTGTATGTGAGGATCCATTGTAAGTCCCTGTAATGTGGCATTGGTTTTCCTATGATCATATGTGGAGTTAACCTAAGTCCAGATAGATTGGCAGTTGACTTCCATATTTTATCTTTGTTTTCTTTTGAGGATATTGGTATAAGCCCAGTGATTGGCATCCGGTATCCACTTTCTTTTCATTTCTTTGTAGAGGAGATTAGTGTAAGACCATTGAGTGGCTTCTGATATCCCATTTTGTTTTAGGAGATTGGTATAAGACCAGTGATTGGCATCCTGTATCCGCTTTTCCTTTCTTCTTTGTTTGTTTGTTATTATCCACTGTTCATTCCAAAGGACACACTTGAATCATTTCCTATATGATTTCAAGAGGTGAACCTCCTGAGAAGTTTTACTTTCCATCCTCATCCATTCATCCTCATTATGTCCTAAACCTTTTCACACTTTGATTTCAAACTTGACATAGATATTGTGCAAACTTCTTCATGTTTTCAAATTAAAAACCTAGACCCCAAGTCCTTGACTTTTTCCAAACTCCATTTCATAATACTTCTTTGAATTAATCTTAATCATACTTTGACTCCATTTTCATAATCATAATCAATTAACTTCACTCATTCAATTGTTTTGGCTTTGTCCATTGTTAATCTTTTCATACATGAGCTATAGGTTTGATTTATCTTAGTTGGTTGATGTCAATCTCACCTATTTGTCCTTAGTTGATTGAATTGTAAGTCTTCCTCGCCTATTATAGGGTTAACCCCTCCCTGGCAAGTTGAAGCCGTTCTCACATGGTGGACTTGTTGTTTTTATAAGGTTGAGTTTTCTCCCGTGGATAACGTAAGACCTTAGGGTTTGTGTTTAAAATTGAACCCACTAACCTTTGGAAATCTTTTAGCCGAACTACGGAGTTTTGATCCTTACCTTTGATGAAAGGTACGTAGGCAACGAGTTCATCCGTTCAAACCAAATAATAAAAATTGTATATTCTTTTCTCACCATCCCAATCATGTTTGCACAATGCTTATGTCATAACAAATAACAATTTTATACAACAAGTGTGAAAAGGGCTCCCTAGGAGTACCTAGGACGTTTTGGGTGCCTAACACCTTCCCATTGCGTAATTTACCCCTTACCCAGACTCTCTGATCTTTTTATTAGTTTTCTACGTGTAAAACTTCTTAGGCTTTTGTTCGCTTTTTAGCCAGTCCTTTGGATAAATAAAAGTGCGGTGGCGACTCGAAATTTCATTGTATGCTTTGCTTATGATTTAATCGATAAATCATATAGCGACGAATACACCGCTACAGTGCCTCATTGCTCTTATCCCAGGTCAGGGAGAGCATTTGAATATCAGAAGGTGTGGGAGTTCAGAAAGTAGGAACTCTCTCCACAAGTTAGACTCTATAGATCTTGGGTTTTTACTCACTATGCATCAACACAAGTGGTGTGAGCAAGGTGAGTGACACACAGAATAGTAGGAGATAGGTTGCATATCTCTTGGATTCTACCAATTGCCTCTTCACTTAGGAGGTCTTTGAATATGTACAAGGACAAATTGTAAACAATCACAAACATTGCCTCTTAAGGAGGACTTCAGACAGTTGCCTGGCCAAGTAACAGGCCAGGTCTTCCAGACTACATGAAGTAAAGAAGTTATACCTCAATGCAAATTGCTCTTAAGCAAAGCAAAGCAAAGTTCTTAAAGAACTATAAGCAACTAAAGGTACCTGAAACCAGTCAGACAACATCAGTATACAATTCAAAGTTAAATAAGAAATGAAATAGAGATCAACAGTCAACACAATCAGTTAAATGTGCAATGCACAAGGCTCAAAGCATGTGAGCCAAGCAACCTACAAAACAAACAAGTTAGTCATGATAATCAATCAAACTCAACCAATTTGTATTGGTCTCTTTGGGTATTTGTTGCTTAACCTAAAAACAACAAACTTAAACATGAGCAACATGACCACTAGGACAAGCCTAGGGTCAAAAAGAGATAAAAAAGTCAAAACAGCAAATGACAAGTGTCCAAAATCAAGTTCAAACAATCAAGAAACAAACCCAATTGATTTCATGCTCATATCAATCATCATCATCATTTCATAAGCAAATTAGGTCAAAGCATGGCATATGGAAGCTCAAAGAAGTCAACAGAAATATGCAACTCAAATCCAATCACAAACAATTCAAAAAAATCTCAAATAATTCATGATCAAACATCACCCATAACATGATAAGCACACCAAGTTTCAGCTCAATTGGATCATGGGAAGTAGGGAAATGAAAATCAGAAAGGCAGGGCAAGTTCAAACATGCTCAAAGAAGTCAACCTAACATGTACCAACTTCAATAAGTCATAAATCAGTGACAACATATGACAAATGAATGGGATTAAAACCATGATAAACCTTAAGATGTCTACTAATTACATGTCAAATTTCATGGCCATCCAATAATGTATGAGAATTTCACAAATCATATGGCATCATGTGTCACAAAAGTCAACATTTTGGTCAAACAGGGGAGAAATTATCAATCAAATAGAAAATGCATTCCAAAATTCCAGAAACATTCATACACATTCTCAACATCCATATGCATGTTCATGCAAAAAATCAGACCAATTTGAGTTCATTAGGAAAGGTAATTAAAATCATGAATTTGGACATCAATGGTGTGACACAAATTGTCACACCTCTATTCAAAAAATCATAACTCACAAACCATCAATGATAAATTCAAAAACTCTACACCAAAATCACCATGAACGTGT
Source organism: Lathyrus oleraceus (assembly GCF_024323335.1). Classification (NCBI taxonomy): domain Eukaryota; kingdom Viridiplantae; phylum Streptophyta; class Magnoliopsida; order Fabales; family Fabaceae; genus Lathyrus; species Lathyrus oleraceus. Next base: position 374,392,001 of record NC_066582.1, read on the forward strand.
CTAGATTGAGCACAAAATTTTTGAGAGGCATTGGATAATGTATCATCATTTAACAATTGATTTGGCAAGACATACATAAAATGGACACATATGACAAACCCTAGCACAATTTAAAATCCATACATGCAAAAAATCTGGAAAAATCATGATAAAAAACTAGAGATCAATATGAGCAAATCACAAAAAAACCCCATGAAATTTGGATCAAAATTGAAGCACTTATGATTTTTGTAAGATGGCCATGGCAAATGAAATAAAATTGCAAAATAAAATGAATTAATTAAAATTAAAACACGGAAATGGCAATTGTGTAATTATCTCCATGGAAATTAAAACGCAGCGTTTCACTTAAGGGAATGCTGCAATATGATTGGTCATGGCCCAATAGAACAGTAACTCCATGCAGAAAACACAAAAACACGATCCAAACATGAAAAATCTGGGCAATGGCTTCTAGGGTTCGAGCTACAGTGTCGTGTTCTTCATGATGAAGAACAAATTTCCCAGAAATGGGAAGTGAGCATGGCAATCGACTCGTCTAACAATGCACAAACCAAATCTAACCCTAATTTCTATTAACTTGAGCTAAACAGCTTGAATCAAGCAAAAACATGTTGTAATGTCAAACTTAAATTCCATATAACTTTCTCAATATGCAACCATTTTACACGATTCGAACTTCATTGTAATCAGCAGGAAAGGATCTTTCTAAAGCATGTCATGATTTTGGAAATGGTTAGGGTCGAAAACTTACCAAATTTGAAGAGCAGTTGTGATTTGATGGTTCTTTGGCCTCAAAAAGCTGAAACAGATGCAAACTAAGGCTGGTGTTGATGAATGGAAGGAGAACTTGAGGCTCACCTAGCACGATTCAGCTCCAAAATCCAACTGCCATGGAAGTGACTCAATGGAACAGTGGTAGTGAGAGGCTTTACAGTTGTGGTTTAGGGCTTGCAAAAGCTTCAACAATGTTGGTGGATGGTGGAACAAACAACAGGGCACGAGCTTCTTTGGGAATTTTCAGAAAAAGTTCAAGGTGAGGAAAATCAGAATTTGAGAGCAAAGTGGATTTTTTTTTGGTTTGGCAAGGTGTGCTAGGGTTTTTCAACAGAAAAGGTGGAATATATACTCTGTTTAGCATTTGTTAATCATGGTTAATGGAAGTGTAATTGGTTTTGGCTCAAAATGAAGTGTTATGGTAATTAGTGAAATTCTACTCATGTTGCATGTCCATGTGCTACAGCTGCGAATTGGGCCTTGGACAAACTCCAAACATGATTTCTGATCATTTCCAAATGGCAAAATGCATTGGAAAGGCTTAATTTGAAAACTCATTTTTTCACCTCACTTAATTTAATTCAAGTCACTTGGAAAAAGGCCATTTTGATTGGTAAATTTTTGGTGAATTGTGATGAAAGATTTGGATAGAGAACATCAAATAGGACTTGTAGCAAAAAAACCCCACCCAATTTGGCCAAATGGTTTGGAAGATATGCCACTTTGAAGTTCAAAAATTTTTGAGAATGATTTGATCATAACTTGCCAACCATACATGGGAATTGGGTGTTCTTGGACTTTTTGGAAATGGGAGAACAAGATCTTCAACTTTCATGTTGGGAAAAAATTCATTTGAAGCTTGTATGATGTTGTAATTTTGAGGATCAAGACTTTCCATTTTTGGCAAATTTCAATTATAGGTCAACTTTCTATTTTTGGAAATTTCTTGTTTGACTTCAAATTCTTCAATGTGGATGCTTGACATGTTATATGAGGCTTATATGGACATGAATGAGATCTCTCAAACCAATTCCCACCATCCAATCACTGATTAAATGCACAGTTGACCAACAGTTGACTTTCTAGGGTTTCTAGTAGACTGCACACTGACTGATGACTTCTGAGCAATCAAACCTTGACCAAATCACTTAAAAAGGACCCCTAGGTCATGTGAACATGTTGAACCAACCCTAGGGCCTTGTCTCAATGGAAATTTCACTGGCTTGCTTGACTGACTGATCTCCTGACCAGTTTGACCTAATTCTTCAAAATGGCTTGCACTTGGGCAAAAGGGACAATGCAATGTTATGAAGTGGACCATGTTAATGCTATGACCTAATATGAGAATGTATGTACAAAAGGTAGGTGCAAATTTGAGGTGCTACACACTCAAGCTTTGCAAAATCAAATCATGTCTTTGTTGACTATGGGCGATGAACATAGAGGCACGCTCGAGAATATATCGGGATTTGTATGTCATCTCTCTCTTTTTACTTTTTCTATTTTTAGTCTTATACCTTTGTTATCTATGTTTTTCTTACTTCTTATAGAGTTGTGCTTGTTGATTATGTATTTCTTCTTCTAATTGCATTTTCTTACTTTTTTATTATTAGGATCCGAAGCGGTTTAGATGTCGTGTACATGAATATGTACCCCACGATCCTTTAATAGAACCATATATTAGAGGATGTGGATTTGGAAATCTACTCAACATTGTGTCGTACTCGGTGGACTACAAGTTCATTCTAACTTTGTTGGAGAGGTGGAGACCCGAGACCCACACATTTCACCTTCCGATTGGTGAGTGTACCGTCACACTTGAGGACGTGTACATGTTGTTGGGTCTCTGTATAGATGGAAAGGCAGTGAATGATCGAGTTAACCAAGACAACAATATCTGCAATGAATTATTGGGTGCTCATTTGCTAGACGACGAAACTGAGGGAGACACGTCCGGTCAAGCAAGGGGGCAAGGTATAAGTTTAAAATACCTTAAACAATATTATGCCAGTATAGTAATTCCCGACGATTCAACCGAGTATGAGAAAATAATAAAAGCTTGGTGTTATATTATGATTTTATTTGATAATTTTTTGTTTCCAGAAAGTACATGTAATTTTGTAAATATAATGTATTTACCTTTATTACGCAACATTAATAAGGTAAACACTTATAGTTAGGGTTCAGCTGTATTGGCCCATCTATGTAGTGCAATGTATAGAACTACAAAAAAGAATACCTATATTTTTTTTCATGTGCGTATTTGCTTCAAGCTTGGGGTTGGTCAAGAATGTCGTCGCTCGCCCCGATAAATGAGCGCCCATTCGTGTTCCCGTTTGCAACCAAGTAAGTCTAACACTTTACCATTCACCATTTAGTTAATTATATTTTATATTATAATTAATAGTAAATAATATTTTTCACTTCTTTTTTATCTTAGGTGGTCAGTAAGGGGAATGAACTACAACAGGTGTCTGAAACACGCTATTGTAGTCTATCGAAATCTATTGGACCACATTGGACATGACGATGTAATAATCCTACCCAACTATATTTTAATTTAAAAATACTTCTCAAATTATTTTCCATCTAATCGTTTCGTATTGTTTTACAGTTTGTCTAGAGGCCATATCTGGGTCTGGATCATGATGTGAACCATGACGATGCTGCAGTTTGGATAATGAAGACACCGGTTATCCGATTCACTATGGTGGAAATGCTCCAGAGTGACCGGGTCAAACTGCAGTTCTGAATGCTACAACAGATTCCAGAATCTCCCACGTGTTTGGGGAATTGACATCAAAAAAGGGTTGATGCACAATGGGATTATTCTGATTGGAGAGACTTTGCAAAAGACATGTGTCGTCCATAGAGGAATCAAAGACAACACATATTGAACGAACCAGATATCCATGGTTTAGATCGGTAACAACTCAACAATTTGTATCTGAGCCACGGTATTTGATGGATCCACGCCAACATGCTTCGTCATCGTATGCCCCACAACAATTCACCACCCAACACCAATGTGAACCCACCCAAACCCAACAACCAACCATACAACATCAACCAACCACATACACACAACAACCAAACACCCAACATCGCAACTCGTTCATGCCAACCACCCAACAACCAACCATCCAACGTCGCAATCCATTCATACCTCTCACTCAAACACAAAACCAAGAATCAAACCCCGCAACCACAACTGTCTATAGCCCATATGATTCATATGGGTCACTTCATCGTATCCCCCCATCAATAACACCCAACCATTGTTTAACTATAGTCGCCCCAGAAACCATTGCTTTGTTTCCAAAACGACTCAATGACCAAATCTGGGCAACTATATCATCCCCAATTCACTCAACCACAACGCCCTAACTACGATGACATGGGACCGAACTCCATTACGGAAGCGCCGTTGGCCAGAGCCCCTCCGAATATTGGGAGTAAATGATGACACATCTATCAAAATACAGCTGGAAATTCCATTGGACCTTCCAACCAACCATCGCTCGATCAGGTCTGCACACAAAGACCCCAAACACCTCAAGAAAATCGTGGAAGACCTAGGAGATAAACTAACGCACCGGGATGTGGAACAGGGGGACGTTATAATCGGACGGGTCATTAGTTTATTGTCAGTCCAATGTAAACAATTATTACATCATCAATGAATCTTTTTTTCATTACTATTTCTTTTTTATTAAATAATAAAAATTAAATATTAATAATTAAAAAAAATAGCAGGGGGTGTATGCGCCAGATGAATTGGCGCATACACCAATCAAACATACATAGGCGCCACTAACATTGGCGCCTCCTCATGAGGCCCAATGTAGGCGCCACTAGCATTGGCGCCTCCTCACGAGGAGTCTAATGCATGCGTCAATGCTATTGGCGCCTCCTCTTCATGCATTGGGGGTACGTCAATTCATCTGCCGCATCCTCTATCAAACCTGATTATTTTGGTAATATTTTTGAATAATTGGTTATTTTGGAATTATTTTTGAAAATAATGGTTATTTTGAAAAAAAATTCTAAAAGTTTGTTTTAATGTATTTGTAATATTTTAATACAAATAAAATAAAAAATAAAATTAATTATAAAAACAATGATATATTTTATTAGTTCATAAATGTCTATTGATTGCTTACTCATTCCATCCTAAAATAAGAATAGGTTAAGGTTTTTATAAATTGTCATAAATGTATAGGAGAATAACGACTTGAAAGAAGTTTTAATTATTTAATGGCATTCTGAAAGAAATTGATATTGAAAAAGTAAAATGATGTTTATTTTGAGATAAATTTTGTTTGGAAAAATAATTTTGAAATGAAGTACCTCTCTAATGAAAGTAAAGTTTTGAAAACTAAAAATAATGCAGCGTTGTTCAATAGTGAACCAAAATATTAGTTTTAAAAATTGGAGAGTAAAAAAATATAATTTTAGCAAAATAGAAGATAAATATTGTGAATTTATATTGTGAAAAGTAATTTAATAATTTTAGATATAATTTTAAGTCAGTAATTTTAAAAGTATTTGTTTTTTAAATTATGAATTTATATTGTGAAAAGTAATCTAATAATTTTAGATGTAATTGATGGTAATAAATTCAGAATTTGAAATTTAAATTCTTTGAAATATAAAATATAATATATATTTTTGGTGACGATTAGGGCTTTCATTGATAGAATTTTTTTTGGTGACAACTCAGAATTTGAAATGTATATTCTTTTAAATTCAGAATGTAAGTAAATAGTATTTTTTGGCGACGTTTCAGAATTTGAAACTTAAACTATTTAACTCATATAATAAAAATAATAATTTTTTAAGTTTCTTTAATCAAATATATATTTATTTATTAGTAAAATGGGAGGATCAAAGGTCTAAAATGAGGAGACATTAGGCAGCATGTCTCATAGACATTTGAACCGTTACTAAAAAAATTATCATCGAATCAGATACAACCATCAAAACTGGACAAATCTAGTTTGGTTAAAAAATCAGCACACTTAATAGTTTTTCTAAAAATGTGAATGAATGCACTTCTTTAAAATGCTGAAGGAGAAGAAGAATATGCCTAGCCAAAGTCGAACCTTGTTTAGACTTCAAAGGCGACCCTTGGAGAGCATCTTCTACTGTCTTTTTGCCATCTTGAACAATAAGGTTCTTGAAATCTCTCTTCCAAGCAAGCTCCAAACCCATAAGGACACCCCAGAATTCTGTAGCAAGACTATTGCAATCACCAATAGTCTTATGAAAGCCACAAAGTCATCTTTCTTGACTGTCACGAAAAACACCCCCACACTTAGTAAGCAATCTGCTAGTGGTAGCCCCGTCAGAATTAAAACAAACCCCGAAGGTGTGGAAAACATAAGAAAGGGGGTTGAATTGAGTTTTATAAAACAAAAGTTTTTTACCAACTCAAGAACACCACTTAAAAGTTAATAACAAAGAGATAAAAAAACAAGTATTTTATTATCGTTCGCTTGAAACTCAAAGCTACTATAGTCCACCCTCCAAAGTGATTTCACCTTATACACACAGATTTAATCCACTATAATCAACTGAATAGAATAATCACAAAGAAGCTTTTCTTTATTAAGTGGATCACTGGATTAAGATGCATATTATTGTTATTCATTCATTGAGCATGGTACATGTCATTGTAGTCAATGACATCATCTACTCCATGCATAGGTTGCCTCAAAGGCTCACGTCTCATTAATTCAAGATTATAAAAAGCATCATTTGGTTCATAAGTACAAATTGATTCATATCAACAAGTCCTTTTGGCTGACCTACAAGATTGGTGCATTATTATGGTCCATCACGTCTCATGGCGAGCATTCTTATTAAATGAGCATTTTTTTCTACTCATCTCGGGCCACGTCTAAAGAGCTATTTAACGGATGGCCTAGGATTTGCATTTCCTGGTCCTGACTTGAGAAAATTTCCTGAGGATTTAGATTCAATGTCTTTTAATTCCTATAAGAAAGAAAATGAAACAGTTTTCTATGGACTTCATAATAATGTTACTTTTGATCAAAAAATACAAATTTAGATGTACAAAACCATTCTTTTTCCATATGGGCACGATCCTTCTGAGAATAAATTTTGTAAGGGGCATAGTTTACAGTTATATTGGTAGACCTCATGATTTACACACAGCCATGGCCTATGATCTAAAGACTTGAGGACATTACAATAAAAAAGTATATAAGCTTAAAACATCATGACAGTTGACCACGACAACTCCATGCACTCTCTTCACCAAAACACTTCCAGAAGCAGTAAACTTGGTATCATGAGTGAAACCTGCAGGATTCAAAGAAACAATGAGTAAGGATTTTCCCAAAGAGATTATGATCAAAAGAAGAAAAACTGTCACAAGCTGCTGAACGGCAAAACAGCAAAAACAAGCCGTCACACCCAAAAAACAAAAAACGGCTACAGACGCAAGTTCAGAGTATTCCTCCCACAGCAGGCCATGTTGCAGACCTTGGCAACATGATTGTCCTTTAATGGCAGGATGGTTAACAACTCCAAGACAGATGATTCAGTTCCAGAATGTTGATGTTAATAACTGGATAGGGATTTGGTCGGTAGCAGAGATGTTAAACAATCGAGAAAACTAACATGTTAAACACAGTTGAGAGTATCTCTTAGCCTACACTTGGAAATGAGGATACATTTAAAGATTCACCTTTTTGGGACATAAGGTTTAGCTATAGCGGTAGGACCATTGCATTATGAACCATCAATTAAAGACGGGATTGGTTTAAATGCCATAATGCTCCAAACCAAAACAGTGCCAGGGTATGCTTCAAAAAAAAAACCTGTTACAATAGAACCTATTATCAGAGAACCATGACAGATGCTGAACCATGACAAGAAGAAACCTGTTACCAAACCATCTAACCTTGATCAAATATACGATCTAAAAACTGCACAAACCACTACTGCATCACCAAGCATAGCAACCCACAAATCAGTTCACGCACAAGCAAAGTATCCAAAACAAAAATAATCATTACCATAGCAAAATTTCATTCAAACTTCTAACACAATAGCTAACAACATCACATTCCAAGTTAACAGGTTTTCAGCATATGACTAACCTCATGGTAATAGAATCACAGGAGCAATCATGACTACCACCATGTAAAACACAGCAGACTAGCAATCCAAGCTCAGCCATCAACAAGGGTAACATCAATACAAGTATCATCAAGCATCCTGAATATCATTCAGATCACCTACCAAATACCAAACCAAGTATCAAACATGGCATCAATTTAATGGTCATAAGACTTGTAAGCACACAATTGTTATGATAAACCAAAGGCAAAGATTCACAGGATTCGAAAATACTTGAGCAGCAATTCATACCTAAATGTATCAAGTCCTCACATCAGCAAAAACGGAAGAAGTGTTGTGAATCGAAGTTGAGAAGTCATCAGTTAAGGTTAAAATATATGCTAGTAAATACCAATTTCCTTACCTCAATTGTTGAAGGTTTCCCCGCAGTAAAAACTAGATGGGAGATTCAGTGAAGACGGCCACGCATTTGGAGATTTTTTGGGACCACAATCAAATCCGTTTCCTACCACATTTACATTGGTCCCCACCAAAATCTAAAGAAAGATTTGATGCTAACAGAATGATTCCTTTTTGCACCTTCTGCCAACGATCCACACACGATTTTGGGGAGCTCATTTCACTCTATAAAAAGGAAAGCTAATCGATTGAAAAAGGAGAGAAGAAAAATACCGTCACTCTGCTGAAATCCCAAACGAACCTTACACCGAAAAGCTCCGCTAAAACTCTGTATTTCAACTCTGATTTTCACACTGAAAATCAGGGTTTGAAGAGCTTGACCCCTTCAATCGCGTGCAAAAGGAAATGACAATCAATTAGAGGAGAAAGTCAGAATCAGACAGAAAACAAGGAGTGGATACAAAAGGATAGAAAGAAAAGGAAGAAACTTGAAACAACAAGCAAAAGAAGAGGGACAACGTCATACATACTCACCGAAGGTAATCATGGCCGTCAGGTCTTCGTCGGGGCTACGATGCTCCGGCGGAATCTTTCCCTTTTATTTTGCTTTAAAGTGCTTTCACCTTGTATTTTGACTCGTTAATTTCTGCTGTTGATTGTGATATAGAAAACGGGTTAGAAGCTAAGATTAGGTTTTCCTTTGAGGTTCCGATTCGCTACTGTTTTCTAGATCCCGTCGAGGATTTGGAGGTTTGAGGGGATTGTGGTCGTTTGTCACGTTGGAAGTTTTGAACTTCATGTTCGAGTCCTGGTTTGTTTGAGGATGAACACCGAAGGGTGTTCATCGGTTTCCTTTCAAAAAAATTTTCTCTCTCTTAATATTGTTCCCTTTAAGTTCGGTGGCGATTTTATTTTATATTCTTCTACCACACTTGTTTCCTCTACCACTCTCATGTCTTTGCAAAATCAAATCATGTCTTTGTTATCTATGTTTTTCTTACTTCTTATAGAGTTGTGCTTGTTGATTATGTATTTCTTCTTCTAATTGCATTCTCTTACTTTTTATTATTAGGATCCAAAGCGGTTTAGATGTCGTGTACATGAATATGTACCCCACGACCCTTTAATAGAACCATATATTAGAGGATGTGGATTTGGAAATCTACTCAACATTGTTTCGTACTCGGTGGACTACAAGTTCATTCTAACTTTGTTGGAGAGGTGGAGAGCCGAGACCCACACATTTCACCTTCCGATTGGTGAGTGTACCGTCACACTTGAGGACGTGTACATGTTGTTGGGTCTCCGTATAGATGGAAAGGCAGTGAATGATCGAGTTAACCAAGACAACAATATCTGCAATGAATTATTGGGTGCCCATTTGCTAGACGACGAAACTGAGGGTGACACGTCCGGTCAAGCAAGGGGGAAAGGTATAAGTTTAAAATACCTTAAACAATATTATGCCAGTATAGTAATTCCCGACGATTCAACCGAGTATGAGAAAATAATAAAAGCTTGGTGATATATTATGATTTTATTTGATAATTTTTTGTTTCCAGAAAGTACAGGTAATTTTGTAAATATAATGTATTTACCTTTATTACGCAACATTAATAAGGTAAACACTTATAGTTAGGGTTCAGCTGTATTGGCCCATCTATATAGTGCAATGTATAGAACTACAAAAAAGAATACCTATATTTTTTTTCATGTGCGTATTTGCTTCAAGCTTGGGGTTGGTCAAGAATGTCGTCGCTCGCCCCGATAAATGAGCGCCCATTCGTGTTCCCGTTTGCAACCAAGTAAGTCTAACACTTTACCATTCACCATTTAGTTAATTATATTTTATATTATAATTAATAGTAAATAATATTTTTCACTTCTTTTTTATCTTAGGTGGTCAGTAAGGGGAATGAACTACAACAGGTGTCTGAAACACGTTATTGTAGTCTATCGAAATCTATTGGACCACATTGGACATGACGATGTAATAATCCTACCCAACTATATTTTAATTTAAAAATACTTCTCAAATTATTTTCCATCTAATCGTTTCGTATTGTTTTACAGTTTGTCTGGAGGCCATATCTGGGTCTGGATCATGATGTGAACCATGACGATGCTGTAGTTTGGACAATGAAGACACCGGTTATCCGATTCACTATGGTGGAAATGCATCAGAGTGACCGGAATCTTTCCCTTTTATTTTGCTTTAAAGTGCTTTGACCTTGTATTTTGACTCGTTAATTTCTGCTGTTGATTGTGATATAGAAAACGGGTTAGAAGCTAAGATTAGGTTTTCCTTTGAGGTTCCGATTCGCTACTGTTTTCTAGATCCCGTCGAGGATTTGGAGGTTTGAGGGGATTGTGGTCGTTTGTCACGTTGGAAGTTTTGAACTTCATGTTCGAGTCCTGGTTTGTTTGAGGATGAACACCGTAGGGTGTTCATCGGTTTCCTTTCAAATTTTTTTCTCTCTCTGCAGTTTTGGATTGGGACCATGCACACGATTTAATATGGAGAGGATATTTTCCAGAAAGAATGAAGAGTCGTTTTAAGAGAGAGAGAAAAAATTATTTTGATTTATTTCTTTGCTTTAAGGGGTGATTGTTTCTTCTTTTAAAATATTATTAAGAGTAAATTAATGTTATTGATGATAGATATTTGGGTGCTGTCAGATTATGTTCCCAAAATCTTTATGATGTTATCAATGAACAATGATGCGCGTGGCGGTAGGTAAACCGAGGCCAACCTTTTCTCTTCTCGACGGTACCACTTGGCTGAGTAGGAGAGGATTTTGGGCCTTGTGGCCCATTCCGAAAATAACACTACTTTAAGTCCCTTGGGCCTTCTTTGTTCCAATGTTTAGGGCCTAACTTGTTATTTATTTCCCAAACATTCCAATTTGGTCTACTTGGTTTATGAGCTATTCTTGAGTGTTTTAATTAAAATTAAGATAACACTAATATTAGAAATATTTATTAGTTCGGTTTCGATTACTATTTTCAACTCTTCTTTTTATCTTGTTATAATATTATAATTAGTTAAATGGTGGATTAATGGTTAACGTCAACAAATAATTTACTTTATTTTCTAATAAATAAGTTTGACGTTGGTCCAATACCAAATAGTCTTTCCCAAAAGTATATTAATTCTAAATAAATTCAAATTCACCGTATTTAAATAGTATTCTCTTAAAAATTATTTAATTTAATTTTGAATGAAAAGTAGAATAGTAAGCCTCCGCTTCACTATCTCTCGACTATTCGAACAATTGGCGTACGCCACATTGCTCGGATTTTCGTCATTCATTTAAAACCCTAAAACTCCATAAAATTAAAATCACTCCACCAATTAATTATAAATTCTAAAAGTTTTATTTTTAATAATTAATCTTTGAATGAAAAGGAGAATAGTGAGCATCCGCTTCATTATCTCTCGATTATTCGAATAATTGGCGTATGCCATATTGCTCGGACTTTCATCATTCAATTAAAACCCTAATAATCATACAATTTCAAATCAATTTTTCACCTCTAATAAACTCAAATCACCCCTTATATCAAACCCAATTTTACAAAATAAACTATACAACTTCAATAGAGAATGGGAGGCGTACGCCTCACCACTCCTTGATTATTTGAATAATTGGCATACGCCACCTTGCTCAAATCATCGACAAATCCAAACCTACCAACCCAAAATTCAAGCTATCTTCATAAATCGAATGCAATATCTAAACATATCTTTTTACAAGTTTAACCTCGGGTGATAAAAGATGGGAGGCGTACGCCTCACCGTCTCTCGATTATTTGGATAATTGGCGTACGCCATATTGCACAAATTATCGACTTCCGACTAAAACACTTTAAATAAACTTGGATAAGGGAATAGGTGGCGTACGCCTCGTTATTCTTTGAATAAGCAAGTAGGAGGCGTATGCCTCACTACCGTGCGTATTCAACATCCACAAACAAACTTTCAAAACAATTCGAACGAAAAGGGAATAGAAGGCGCACGCCTTATTATTCCTCGAAAGAATTGAACGATTGGTGTACACCATATTGCTCAATCTTTCGTCGTTCCTCAAATCATCAACAAATCAAACCTAACTTCTCGCCCTCGAGCGATCGAAACCAATCAAATCCAAACACGTCAATTCAACTCGTCACCCCCGCGTGACCAAAACCCTTTCAAAAAGAACACTGTCAATCCTTTCTAATGCGCACAACAAACCAGTGCTAGAGCCTCCACCGAGAGTAGACAAGCCAGTGTTTAGCCGTTAGAACGCCGACCTACACAGTCTTTCATCAAAAGAAAACACAACCAATATTCGTAGTAGCCCTAACTACGAATGCTCTGATTTCCTTATTGCACCATAAGGATACGTAGGCAGGAGATTGCTGTATCTTCGCGAGCACACTAATAAAAAACCTCCCATTTCCCCCATCCTGAGGTCTTCATCCACATCTATCATCAATTCTAATTACTCGAAGCAAGCAGATAAACAGTCAATTAACAGTCAAATAGCAAAATCAGACTAAAAGGTTCCCGTTGAGTACAACGGACGTGAGGGGTGCTAATACCTTCCCCTTGCGTAATCGACTCCCGAACCCGAATATGGTTGCGACGACCATTATTCTTATTTCTAAAGGTTTTCTCGATATTTTCCTATTCCTTCATTGGAATAAATAAAGTTCGGTGGCGACTCTGTTTCGAACAACATTTTTTTTCCGCGTCCTATCGCGAGGGATCGCAATATCATCTTTTTTTGAGGTGCGACAATTACATGCGACTCTATATGACTAATGCACAAATACAAGCTATTCAAAATCCTTTGATTCTTAGTAAAATTGGTGTCCCCACAACGACAATAAAGTGGATGAATTTTTCTGAAATGAGTCATCTTATATCAAATGTATATGACTGAGTTTTAGTTTAGTTTATAAGACATAGTTTTTCGTAAATCGTTTTCCCTCTGCTAAGTTGCCTTCCAAATAATTTAAATGGCCGGGTTGTCTTGATTAGACAGATTGCTACTAAGATGCATTTTATACAAGCTTATTTGAAACGAGGGTGTCCTCTACCACCAACATTCGTAGAATGGAGAGAACGTCTTAAGGAAGAAACATCTGAGTGAGAACTTTGCTTTTTTGGATAGGATGCATGAGTTCTAGAAATTAAATGATGTTGAAAAATAATACAATAGAAAAAAGTCTAATGCGAAAAGTTCAATAAATTTAAAAAGATGTCATCGATTTTGATGCATTTTAATCGTATGTACTTCTAATTTTGTTGATTCACTATGTTCATTTTTATTCTTATATCTTCATTTTAAGATGTCCAAACATAATCTAAGCGTATAAATAAAGCATTACTTTTGAAAACAAATTAATTGTTGAGTTTCTAGTAAGAGATGAGTCCTCTTCAATTCTGGACAAATTCTACATAAGAGTTTTTAAATGTTGTGAAACTAAAGTTATTAGACTAAGGTTTTGCTTAAATTGATGCAATGAGATGATATGAAGTGATATGAGATGAAATAGAATAAGATTACATTGTTTGAGTTAATTAAAATCAGATCCAGTATAATAAAATTTTATTATTCTATTTTATTTCATTTCATCACTTTTCATTAGCATTGTTTCCCTTAGATATGAGGAATAAAAAATTACATCACTTTCTACTATTATTGATCACTTTCTACGAGTATTGTTCCCTTTAATATGAGCAGAATGAAAATTTTCATCACTTTCCATCAGTATTGTTTCTCTTTTATATGAGCAGAATCAAAAACTTACTTTGTTTTTATCGCTAATTATTCAAATAATAAAGTAGTAAAATTTCTATTTCACTCTATTCTATTTTTGCTAAATTTCAATAACTCTATTTATCTTAAGATATTAAAATATAATCTAAAATAATATAATAAAATTGTATATCTAACGAACTAGAAATTTTTGTCTTAAAAAATCTAGCATCATAATAACAAAAAATTATTAAAATTTATATATGCAGATGGGTGGCTGACCAATTAAATAAAAAAATATTAAAACATAATAATTTTTAGTTTTATGCTATCTTTACAAGTACTCTGGCGGTGAGCAAGTTGTCCATTTACATATGGATAGTGGGCTGAGGGATAGGGATGGGGAGGAGGAAGGTGATGAGGAGGAGGAGGAGGGTGGTCAGATTGCTGCGGAGCAGTTTGACGATAATTGGGCTTCTGTTGTGGATGATGAAGCGGGTGAAAGGTTGCTGGGGAGAAACAGAAATGATGATGAGGGTTTGGACAACAACAAGACGAAGAAGAAAGGGAAGAAAGCTGGGTATTTCAGTGATGAGAGTGATCATGATGATGATGATTGATCATGACTATGTAGCATTGACACTTCAGATTGAAGGTGTGTGTTTGGTATTCCGCATTACCGCATTATTCAACCAGTCCTGTGTGTCGTGTCTATATATGTGCCAGTGTTTCATATATCTAAATGGCAATTTTTTGTTTTTATGAAGATATGGTGTAATTGATGAAACTGTTTATATGTTGTTGGCTTGGTTGGATGTGTTTATGGTTTTGATCACAAGCACATGTTAGTTATTAGTTATTGTGGTAGTAATTAGTGATAGTGGTGGTGAATTGGTGATGAGCATTTTTGTGTATTCCATATTTTCATAGTTAATGAATGATGACAGACGAGTCTCTTATTTATCAGCTTAATTTAGCATTCCGTTTACCTGTAAAACAGAAAGGAAAAGCCTGTTCGTTATGTTTTTTATTTTGGTTCAGTTAAAACATGTAATGTAATCAAATTGTAACACCCTGGTTTACTTTATGCACATCTTGTTATCATTTAAGTAAGGTTTTTAATTACAGTTGTGGTGGTTATGTTATGATATTTGATATGTAGAATATTGTAGTCAGATATAGCTGGATTTGATGTGGTTGTTGAGATCTTGAAAAGCATAGGTTGTAGACTTGTAGTCACAATTACTGTCGCCGTTCTTGTGGAAAGCAGTTTAAAACCATGGGTAACAGTTCTTCTGATTACCTTTACTCTTTGATGTCTACTGAGCATTTTTATGCAGATTGATGAGTATTTCTCAAGTTTCTCTTAGAATGCTTAAATTGCTTCTCCCAGAGAAAATGTGGTATCCTTTTCATGCATAATCACTTGGCTGAGCTGGAGAATAATCTCAATTTGTGCCTCACCCTCGACACTAGGCTTTAAATTATAGGTTTAATTATTCTGTAACTTTTTGAACCATAGGCTAATCATGAATGTCATTGTAATGATATGTAGAAAAAGAAATTGGTTATTGTTATGCTATTTCCTTTCTTTCTGAATTATGGCTTTGAATCAGATTAAGTATAGTTATATTATATGGAGTTTGGGGTTAATTGTTACTGTTGCACTGTTGGTTTTAAGCATTGTTGGTTTTGGATATATCTATAACTCTGAAACCATATTCAGTTGACAGTTATATATAACCGATAGATACCATATTCATGATTGTCTATATACTTTTGTATGCTCATATTTTTTACTAATTGAATCATTGTCTTATGGCACAAGTTAATGAAAATAGTAGAGTTCATATCCTCTATGAATAGGATTAACGTGAAGCTTGATTACATAGTACGATAATTGTACTCAGATATAAAGATATTGGGAGTTTTGTGAAATTCAGGATATCGGTTTCTTGAATTTTTTTGAAGTTTGAGCAGATTCAAATAGGATTAATATGGGTGTTCTTGAAGAGGAAGTAGGTAAAAGTTTGGAATTTTTTTTCAAAACAATAATTTTTTTTATTTTTTTTTCAAAATAACTAATTATTTAAAAAAATTATCAAAATAACCAGGTTTGGTAGAGGATGCGTCAGATGAACTGGGGCACCCCCAATGCATAAAGAGGAGGCATCAATAGCATTGGCGCATGCATTGCGCTCCTCACGAGGAGGCGCCACTAGCATTGGCGCATGCATTGCGCTCCTCATGAGGAGGCGCCAATACTAGTGGCGCCTGCATTGGGCCTCATGAGGAGGCGCCAATGCTAGTGGCGCCTAGGTGCATTTGGTTGTGTGGGCGCTAATTCATCTGGCTGCATGTGATGGTCATGTGGGCGTCAATCCCTCAAGCGCCCACATGTTTTGTCCGTCTCTATAAATACCACGCATTGGATGCAATATTTTTCACTCAAACTCATCTCCTAATACAATTCAACCACCATCAATTTCAATTTTCCCTGTTTCAACAATGTCTGCATACATTCAAAAACAAAGTGCTGATGTAATATTTTCTGCCG
This sequence comes from Lathyrus oleraceus, assembly GCF_024323335.1. Taxonomy (NCBI): domain Eukaryota; kingdom Viridiplantae; phylum Streptophyta; class Magnoliopsida; order Fabales; family Fabaceae; genus Lathyrus; species Lathyrus oleraceus. The sequence continues at coordinate 374,408,594 of NC_066582.1, forward strand.
TTGTGGCTCCGGTACAGATTCGACTTTGGAACACAAATATGTTTGAACGTCTTAATCGGACGTTGTACAGTTGGTTAGAGGGAGAAATTGGAGATGGTGAACAGATTAGAAGAATACAATGGCTTGTGTCCACGTTCAACCAACACGGAGAATTACGCGAATTGGTGGATATTAAGACAGACCAAGACGCTCGTAGGATGATGCATTACATGTTCAAAAGTGTTTTGCTGGTTGTAATTGCATAGTTCTTGTATTTGTTATAATTATATGTGTTACTGTTTATGCAATGGTACTTTCGTGACAGACGTCTAATATGAAATAAATTTAATTTTTAATATATTGCAATAGAGGTACATGTAAACTTATCTGCTTGTGCTCATTCTAACACTAGGACAGTTATTACGATTGTGACCTAGTTGACGGCATGAACTACATAGTCTAACCATTTTGTTCGTAGTATCCATTTCGGTTCGAATTCGGATGCTGTTTGGGCGACCCTTTTGCCAATAATTTTATAAACATTTGAAAGACTGACGATTTTGTAAACTTCAGATAACAAGTATGATGGATCCCTTCGAACCTTTGAGCATGCCGCAAGGACATGGGAGTGGGGGTACGAAAGGCTTGGAACTTTCTGCAGTCGCACTAACCTCTACCTATTTCGACTCTGTACTGTCCCATCGGCATGCCCTCATTATGATCCATGGACTCGACAACACTAAACCAACCTTTACTTCGGTCAAAGACCGTAACCACATGTGTGTTTGCTTTGGCAGTTTCATGTCTGATGAATTTCATCGAAGCATCATTGAACAACTGTCCAGATTGCAACACTGAACTCCATTTTAAGCGTCTGGTTTCAAACAACGCCCTTAGCCTGAAATATGTAGCATGCACCAAAGCGATTATTGGTAGGTTACGGATGCCTTTGAAGACAGAGTTCATTGATTCCACAAGATTTGTTGTCATGTGGCCCCAACGTTGACCGTTGTCGTATGCCCTAGTCCACTTCTCCAAAGGAATACCATGGATCCACCGTACCGCATCTTCGTTTGACAATCTTATTTCCTTGCGGTAGTGTTTGAAAGAAGGTTCTGATAATGCGTAACCTGCATTGACAACCTTCTTCCGCAACGTCTTATCTTTGATTTCCCGCATGAAATTCTGAGCAATATGTCTATTACATAACACATGCGTCGAAGGAGGATTTTGCCAGCCGTTGTCAATGTTATTATATGCACTGATGATTGAAGGGTGTCTGTCGGAGATCAAACATAAGTTAGGCTGAGGTGCAACGTGCAATCAGAGATTTCTTAGGAAAAAACTTCATCCCTCAGCAGTCTCCCCTTCAACTAGGGCAAAGACGATTGAAAAAATATTGATGTTCCCATCTTGTGCCACTACCATCAGTAACGTTCCTTTGTATTTTCCGTACAACCATGTACCATCAGTTTGTATAATTGGTTTACAGAAAGAAAAACCTATGATACCTGGTTGATACACCCAGAATAGACGGTGAAATATTTTATTTCCAACAGCACACGTACCATCTGGTGTATAGGCGGACAATTTGTTTCCAGCTTGACAATTGTCCCGGGAGCATATTGTTTTAGAGCCAACAAGTATTTTGGAAGTTGTTTGTAAGACTCCTCCCAATTGCCAAACACTTTTTCAATAGATTTTGTCCTAGCTATCCATGCCTTCCTATATGATGGAGTGTACTCGTACTCTGCCCTAATATGCGAGATTATTGTACTCACCTTTAATGATGGATTGTCGCTAATAACAGATAATATTTCATCACATATTAGCTGAGAGCTTAATTTACGATGATCCTGGATTGGGTTTGTCAGCATGCATGTGTGATCTGGACCCATTGATCCAATCTCCCAAGACTCGCTCCTCTTCCGGTACGAAGCTGACAACATAAAAAGGCAGTGCTCATTCGGACAATAAACTTTATACCTCGATGCGTCAGTTCTGTCAACTCTGAAATCAGCTGATAGTTGCATGTGGAATTTCTTAATGGCTCTTACACATTCCTCTTTTGTGCGAAATGTGTCTCCTTGTTTCAAAGATCCTTGCATCTGCACGTAAGGATTGTACCATACATCTGCTAAAGGTTCATCTGAACCCAAATTTAACCTTGTCATCTGTTGGGGTGGGCAGTATACATAACTTGTTGGTATTGGCTCCTCTTCCTCTTCAGCGTTCACCATCGAATCAACCATGATCTCAGATTCTTCTTCTTTGTCATCTAGAACATTCACCTCAGCTTGTTCGTCATCAGTCTCACAAAACACTTGTGACTGATCAATGTACAGAGACACCTGTTGTTGATGTGGTAATATATACAACTCTATATCGTTGTAACCAGATTGTTCGTGACTGACAAACATATGCTGAATATCATCATCATCTCGAATCTTCTTCTGATAAAATTTAACCTGGTTTTCTACAAACCAAACCGGATTTTTATAGATGATTTGGCCCACATTACTGCATTGCAATTTCTTTTCTATTCTTTGTTTCAGATGTGAAAAATTTGATCGTCGATTTATTGTAAACCGAGTTACCTCTGTGTTTCGAAAACAAAAACCGAACAACTGATGATCAAATATTTCACCTTCGACATGGGCACTGATCATGTAATGTTGTGTGGAAGACATTTTGTTGAAATATTAAATATGTAGATATCTTTAAGGGAATTGAATGCATTGCTAAGTTGTTCATCCACACAACATAAATAATGTTTCATTGCTAACTTGGTCGTTGCATTGATAACTTGGTCATTGTTTGTACAAACTTGACCATGCATGTAGTAGAAAGAATCAACCATGCAGAGAAAAGAGTGACAAGAACACACATGCGCCTGAGCCCTGAGATTCCCACCTAGGCGCCCATTCCCTAGGCGCCATAAAGTAACTGGGGCGCCAAAAGGATGGGTGCCTCTTCACAAAAATTGGTCTTATGCGCCACTAGGAAGGGCGCCCCTTCCCATTGCCCTACACTAAGGCGCCAAGAGGAAGGGAGCCTCTTCCTTGCATGTGAAGAATCACATGTAGGCGCCAAGAGGAATGGCGCATCTTCCCTTACATGTTGATTCTTCACATGCGCCTAGAAGAGATTCCTCACATGCTATCTCTCACATGCTTTCTGAAGTTTGTCATTCCCTTGTCTTCTCTTGCCATTCCATGCAACCAATCACATTCATCTTAGGTTGCAAACCTACTCACTCATTCATCTATAAATAGCCTCTCATATCAACAATATCAAATCATCTTCATCAATACTCAATTATATTCTTCTACCACACTTGTTTCCTCTACCACACTCAAGCTTTGCAAAATCAAATCATGTCTTTGTTGACTATGGGCGATGAACATAGAGGCACGCTCGAGAATATATCGGCATTTGTATGTCATCTCTCTCTTTTTACTTTTTCTATTTTTAGTCTTATACCTTTGTTATCTATGTTTTTCTTACTTCTTATAGAGTTGTGCTTGTTGATTATGTATTTCTTCTTCTAATTGCATTTTCTTACTTTTTTATTATTAGGATCCGAAGCGGTTTAGATGTCGTGTACATGAATATGTACCCCACGATCCTTTAATAGAACCATATATTAGAGGATGTGGATTTGGAAATCTACTCAACATTGTTTCGTACTCGGTGGACTACAAGTTCATTCTAACTTTGTTGGAGAGGTGGAGACCCGAGACCCACACATTTCACCTTCCGATTGGTGAGTGTACCGTCACACTTGAGGACGTGTACATGTTGTTGGGTCTCCGTATAGATGGAAAGGCAGTGAATGATCGAGTTAACCAAGACAACAATATCTGCAATGAATTATTGGGTGCCCATTTGCTAGACGACGAAACTGAGGGAGACACGTCCGGTCAAGCAAGGGGGCAAGGTATAAGTTTAAAATACCTTAAACAATATTATGCCAGTATAGTAATTCCCGACGATTCAACCGAGTATGAGAAAATAATAAAAGCTTGGTGTTATATTATGATTTTATTTGATAATTTTTTGTTTCCAGAAAGTACAGGTAATTTTGTAAATATAATGTATTTACCTTTATTACGCAACATTAATAAGGTAAACACTTATAGTTAGGGTTCAGCTGTATTGGCCCATCTATATAGTGCAATGTATAGAACTACAAAAAAGAATACCTATATTTTTTTTCATGTGCGTATTTGCTTCAAGCTTGGGGTTGGTCAAGAATGTCGTCGCTCGCCCCGATAAATGAGCGCCCATTCGTGTTCCCGTTTGCAACCAAGTAAGTCTAACACTTTACCATTCACCATTTAGTTAATTATATTTTATATTATAATTAATAGTAAATAATATTTTTCACTTCTTTTTTATCTTAGGTGGTCAGTAAGGGGAATGAACTACAACAGGTGTCTGAAACACGCTATTGTAGTCTATCGAAATCTATTGGACCACATTGGACATGACGATGTAATAATCCTACCCAACTATATTTTAATTTAAAAATACTTCTCAAATTATTTTCCATCTAATCGTTTCGTATTGTTTTACAGTTTGTCTGGAGGCCATATCTGGGTCTGGATCATGATGTGAACCATGACGATGCTGCAGTTTGGACAACGAAGACACCGGTTATCCGATTCACTATGGTGGAAATGCACCAGAGTGACCGGGTCAAACTGCAGTTCTGAATGCTACAACAGATTCCAGAATCTCCCACGTGTTTGGGGAATTGACATCAAAAAAGGGTTGATGCACAATGGGATTATTCTGATTGGAGAGACTTTGCAAAAGACATGTGTCGTCCATAGAGGAATCAAAGACAACACATCTTGAACGAACCAGATATCCATGGTGCAAGACCGACTCAACAAAATATATGGCATGGTTTAGATCGGTAACAACTCAACAATTTGTATCTGAGCCGCGGTATTTGATGGATCCACGCCAACATGCTTCGTCATCGTATGCCCCACAACAATTCACCACCCAACACCAATGTGAACCCACCCAAACCCAACAACCAACCATACAACATCAACCAACCACATACACACAACAACCAAACACCCAACATCGCAACCCGTTCATGCCAACCACCCAACAACCAACCATCCAACGTCGCAATCCATTCATACCTCTCACTCAAACACAAAACCAAGAATCAAACCCCGCAACCACAACTGTCTATAGCCCAGATGATTCATATGGGTCACTTCATCGTAGCCCCCCATCAATAACACCCAACCATTGTTTAACTATAGTCGCCCCAGAAACCATTGCTTTGTTTCCAAAACGACTCAATGACCCAATTTGGGCAACTATATCGTCCCCAATTCACTCAACCACAACGCCCTAACTACGATGACATGGGCACCGAACTCCATTACGGAAGCGCCGTTGGCCAGAGCCCCTCCGGATATTGGGAGCAAATGATGACACATCTATCAAATACCGCTGGAACTTCCGTTGGACCTTCCAACCAACCATCGCTCGATCAGGTCAGCACACAAAGACCCCAAACACCTCAAGAAAATCGTGGAAGACCTAGGAGATAAACTAACGCACCGGGATGTGGAACAGGGGGACGTTATAATCGGACGGGTCATTAGTTTATTGTCAGTCCAATGTAACCAATTATTACATCATCAATGAATTTTTTTTCATTACTATTTCTTTTTTATTAAATAATAAAAATTAAATATTAATAATTAAAAAAAATAGCAGGGGGTGTATGCGCCAGATGAATTGGCGCATACACCAATCAAACATACATAGGCGCCACTAACATTGGCGCCTCCTCATGAGGCCCAATGTAGGCGCCACTAGCATTGGCGCCTCCTCACGAGGAGTCTAATGCATGCGTCAATGCTATTGGCGCCTCCTCTTCATGCATTGGGGGTACGTCAATTCATCTGCCGCATCCTCTATCAAACCTGATTATTTTGGTAATATTTTTGAATAATTGGTTATTTTGGAATTATTTTTGAAAATAATGGTTATTTTGAAAAAAAATTCTAAAAGTTTGTTTTAATATATTTGTAATATTTTAATACAAATAAAATAAAAAATAAAATTAATTATAAAAACAATGATATATTTTATTAGTTCATAAATGTCTATTGATTGCTTACTCATTCCATCCTAAAATAAGAATAGTTTAAGGTTTTTATAAATTGTCATAAATGTATAGGAGAATAATGACTTGAAAGAAGTTTTAATTATTTAATGGCATTCTGAAAGAAATTGATATTGAAAAAGTAAAATGATGTTTATTTTGAGATAAATTTTGTTTGGTAAAATAATTTTGAAATGAAGTACCTCTCTAATGAAAGTAAAGTTTTGAAAACTAAAAATAATGCAGCGTTGTTCAATAGCGAACCAAAATATTAGTTTTAAAAATTGGAGAGTAAAAAAATATAATTTTAGCAAAATAGAAGATAAATAAATAAATTTAAGTCAGTAATTTTAAAAGTATTTGTTTTTTAAATTATGAATTTATATTGTGAAAAGTAATCTAATAATTTTAGATGTAATTGATGGTAATAAATTCAGAATTTGAAATTTAAATTCTTTGAAATATAAAATATAATATATATTTTTGGTGACGATTAGGGCTTTCATTGATAGAATTTTTTTTGGTGACAACTCAGAATTTGAAATGTATATTCTTTTAAATTCAGAATGTAAGTAAATAGTTTTTTTTTGGGGACGTTTCAGAATTTGAAACTTAAACTATTTAACTCATATAATAAAAATAATAATTTTTTAAGTTTGTTTAATCAAATATATATTTATTTATTAGTAAAATGGGAGGATCAAAGGTCTAAAATGAGGAGACATTAGGCAGCATGTCTCATAGACATTTGAACCGTTACTAAAAAAACTTATCATCGAATCAGATACAACCATCAAAACTGGACAAATCTAGTTTGGTTAAAAAATCAGCACACTTAATAGTTTTTCTAAAAATGTGAATGAATGCACTTCTTTAAAATGCTGAAGGAGAAGAAGAATATGCCTAGCCAAAGTCGAACCTTGTTTAGACTTCAAAGGCGACCCTTGGAGAGCATCTGCTACTGTCTTTTTGCCATCTTGAACAATAAGGTTCTTGAAATCTCTCTTCCAAGCAAGCTCCAAACCCATAAGGACACCCCAGAATTCTGTAGCAAGACTATTGCAATCACCAATAGTCTTATGAAAGCCACAAAGTTATCTTTCTTGACTGTCACGAAAAACACCCCCACACTTAGTAAGCAATCTGCTAGTGGTAGCCCCGTCAGAATTAAAACAAACCCCGAAGGTGTGAAAAACATAAGAAAGGGGGTTTGAATTGAGTTTTATAAAACAAAAGTTTTTTACCAACTCAAGAACACCACTTAAAAGTTAATAACAAAGAGATAAAAACACAAGTATTTTATTATCGTTCGCTTGAAACTCAAAGCTACTATAGTCCACCCTCCAAAGTGATTTCACCTTATACACACAGATTTAATCCACTATAATCAACTGATTAGAATAATCACAAAGAAGCTTTTGTTTATTAAGTGGATCACTGGATTAAGATGCATATTATTGTTATTCATTCATTGAGCATGGTACATGTCATTGTAGTCAATGACATCATCTACTCCATGCATAGGTTGCCTCGAAGGCTCACGTCTCATTAATTCAAGATTATAAAAAGCATCATTTGGTTCATAAGTACAAATTGATTCATATCAACAAGTCCTTTTGGCCGACCTACAAGATTGGTGCATTATTATGGTCCATCACGTCTCATGGCGAGCATTCTTATTAAATGAGCATTTTTTTCTACTCATCTCGGGCCACGTCTAAAGAGCTATTTAACGGATGGCCTAGGATTTGCATTTCCTGGTCCTGACTTGAGAAAATTTCCTGAGGATTTAGATTCAATGTCTTTTAATTCCTATAAGAAAGAAAATGAAACAGTTTTCTATGGACTTCATAATAATGTTACTTTTGATCAAAAAATACAAATTTAGATGTACAAAACCATTCTTTTTCCATATGGGCACGATCCTTCTGAGAATAAATTTTGTAAGGGGCATAGTTTACAGTTATATTGGTAGACCTCATGATTTACACACAGCCATGGCCTATGATCTAAAGACTTGAGGACATTACAATAAAAAAGTATATAAGCTTAAAACATCATGACAGTTGACCACGACAACTCCATGCACTCTCTTCACCAAAACACTTCCAGAAGCAGTAAACTTGGTATCATGAGTGAAACCTGCAGGATTCAAAGAAACAATGAGTAAGGATTTTCCCAAAGAGATTATGATCAAAAGAAGAAAAACTGTCACAAGCTGCCGAACGGCAAAACAGCAAAAACAAGCCGTCACACCCAAAAAACAAAAAACGGCTACAGACGCAAGTTCAGAGTATTCCTCCCACAGCAGGCCATGTTGCAGACCTTGGCAACATGATTGTCCTTCAATGGCAGGATGGTTAACAACTCCAAGACAGATGATTCAGTTCCAGAATGTTGATGTTAATAACTGGATAGGGATTTGGTCGGTAGCAGAGATGTTAAACAATCGAGAAAACTAACATGCTAAACACAGTTGAGAGTATCTCTTAGCCTACACTTGGAAATGAGGATACATTTAAAGATTCACCTTTTTGGGACATAAGGTTTAGCTATAGCGGCAGGACCATTGCATTATGAATCATCAATTAAAGACGGGATTGGTTTAAACGCCATAATGCTCCAAACCAAAACAGTGCCAGGGTATGCTTCAAAAAAAAACCTGTTACAATAGAACCTATTATCAGAGAACCATGACAGATGCTGAACCATGACAAGAAGAAACCTGTTACCAAACCATCTAACCTTGATCAAATATACGATCTAAAAACTGCACAAACCACTACTGCATCACCAAGCATAGCAACCCACAAATCAGCTCACGCACAAGCAAAGTATCCAAAACAAAAATAATCATTACCATAGCAAAATTTCATTCAAACTTCTAACACAATAGCTAACAACATCACATTCCAAGTTAACAGGTTTTCAGCATATGACTAACCTCATGGTAATAGAATCACAGGAGCAATCATGACTACCACCATGTAAAACACAGCAGACTAGCAATCCAAGCTCAGCCATCAACAAGGTTAACATCCATACAAGTATCATCAAGCATCCTGAATATCATTCAGATCACCTACCAAATACCAAACCAAGTATCAAACATGGCATCAATTTAATGGTCATAAGACTTGTAAGCACACAATTGTTATGATAAACCAAAGGCAAAGATTCACAGGATTCGAAAATACTTGAGCAGCAATTCATACCTAAATGTATTAAGTCCTCACATCAGCAAAAACGGAAGAAGTGTTGTGAATCGAAGTTGAGAAGTCATCAATTAAGGTTAAAATATATGCCAGTAAATACCAATTTCCTTACCTCAATTGTTGAAGGTTTCACCGCAGTAAAAACTAGATGGGAGATTCAGTGAAGACGGCCACGCATTTGGAGATTTTTTGGGACCACAATCAAATCCGTTTCCTACCACATTTACATTGGTCCCCACCAAAATCTAAAGAAAGATTTGATGCTAACGGAATGATTCCTTTTTGCACCATCTGCCAAGGATCCACACACGATTTTGGGGAGCTCATTTCACTCTATAAAAAGGAAAGCTAATCGATTGAAAAAGGAGAGAAGAAAAATACCGTCACTCTGCTGAAATCCCAAACGAACCTTACACCGAAAAGCTCCGCTAAAACTCTGTATTTCAACTCTGATTTTCACACTGAAAATCAGGGTTTGAAGAGCTTGACCCCTTCAATCGCGTGCAAAAGGAAATGACAATCAATTAGAGGAGAAAGTCAGAATCAGACAGAAAACAAGGAGTGGATACAGAAGGATAGAAAGAAAAGGAAGAAACTTGAAACAACAAGCAAAAGAAGAGGGACAACGTCATACATACTCACCGAAGGTAATCATGGCCGTCAGGTCTTCGTCGGGGCTACGATGCTCCGGCGGAATCTTTCCCTTTTATTTTGCTTTAAAGTGCTTTGACCTTGTATTTTGACTCGTTAATTTCTGCTGTTGATTGTGATATAGAAAACGGGTTAGAAGCTAAGATTAGGTTTTCCTTTGAGGTTCCGATTCGCTACTGTTTTCTAGATCCCGTCGAGGATTTGGAGGTTTGAGGGGATTGTGGTCGTTTGTCACGTTGGAAGTTTTGAACTTCATGTTCGAGTCCTGGTTTGTTTGAGGATGAACACCGAAGGGTGTTCATCGGTTTCCTTTCAAAAAATTTTTCTCTCTCTGCAGTTTTGGATTGGGACCATGCACACGATTTAATAGGGAGAGGATATTTTCCAGAAAGAATGAAGAGTCGTTTTAAGAGAGAGAGACAAAATTATTTTGATTTATTTCTTTGCTTTAAGGGGTGATTGTTTCTTCTTTTAAAATATTATTAAGAGTAAATTAATGTTATTGATGATAGATACTTGGGTGCTGTCAGATTATGTTCCCAAAATCTTTATGATGTTATCAATGAACAATGATGCGCGTGGCGGTAGGTAAACCGAGGCCAACCTTTTCTCTTCTCGGCGGTACCACTTGGCTGAGTAGGAGAGGATTTTGGGCCTTGTGGCCCATCCCGAAAATAACACTACTTTAAGTCCCTTGGGCCTTCTTTGATCCAATGTTTAGGGCCTAACTTTTTATTTATTTCCCAAACATTCCAATTTGGTCTACTTGGTTTATGAGCTATTCTTGATTGTTTTAATTAAAATTAAGATAACACTAATATTAGAAATATTTATTAGTTCGGTTTCGATTACTATTTTCAACTCTTCTTTTTATCTTGTTATAATATTATAATTAGTTAAATGGTGGATTAATGGTTAACGTCAACAAATAATTTACTTTATTTTCTAATAAATAAGTTTGACGTTGGTCCAATACCAAATAGTCTTTCCCAAAAGTATATTAATTCTAAATAAATTCAAATTCACCGTATTTAAATAGTATTCTCTTAAAAATTATTTAATTTAATTTTGAATGAAAAGGAGAATAGTAAGCCTCCGCTTCACTATCTCTCGACTATTCGAACAATTGGCGTACGCCATATTGCTCGGATTTTCGTCATTCATTTAAAACCCTAAAACTCCATAAAATTAAAATCACTCCACCAATTAATTATAAATTCTAAAAGTTTTATTTTTAATAATTAATCTTTGAATGAAAAGGAGAATAGTGAGCATCCGCTTCATTATCTCTCGATTATTCGAATAATTGGCGTACGCCATATTGCTCGGATTTTCGTCATTCAATTAAAACCCTAATAATCATACAATTTCAAATCAATTTTTCAAATCAAACATAGGTTCTAAATTCAAATTATTTCTAAACTTCAACCATCATATTCAAATCATTTTCCAAATCAACTACAAATTCTAAAACATTTAATTCTAAATTTATGATAATAAAGAGGATAGGAGGCGTACGCCTCACTATCTTTCGATTATTCGAATAATTGGCGTACGCCACATTGCTCGAGTTTTTGTCATCAAACTTAAAACACAATCGAATAAACTCAAATCACCTCTTATATCAAACCCAATTTTACAAAATAAACTATACAACTTCAATAGAGAATGGGAGGCGTACGCCTCACCACTCCTTGATTATTTGAATAATTGGCGTACGCCACCTTGCTCAAATCATCGACAAATCCAAACCTACCAACCCAAAATTCAAGCTATCTTCATAAATCGAATACAATATCTAAACATATCTTTTTACAATTTAAACCTCGGGTGATAAAAGATGGGAGGCGTACGCCTCACCGTCTCTCGATTATTTGGATAATTGGCGTACGCCATATTGCACAAATTATCGACTTCCGACTAAAACACGTTAAATAAACTTGGATAAGGGAATAGGTGGCGTACGCCTCGTTATTCTTTGAATAAGCAAGTAGGAGGCGTACGCCTCACTACCGTGCGTATTCAACATCCACAAACAAACTTTCAAAACAATTCGAACGAAAAGGGAATAGAAGGCGCACGCCTTATTATTCCTCGAAAGAATTGAACGATTGGTGTACACCATATTGCTCAATCTTTCGTCGTTCCTCAAATCATCAACAAATCAAACCTAACTTCTCGCCCTCGAGCGATCGAAACCAATCAAATCCAAACACGTCAATTCAACTCGTCACCCCCGCGTGACCAAAACCCTTTCAAAAAGAACACTGTCAATCCTTTCTAATGCGCACAACAAACCAGTGCTAGAGCCTCCACCGAGAGTAGACAAGCCAGTGTTTAGCCGTTAGAACGCCGACCTACACAGTCGTTCATCAAAACAAAACACAACCAATATTCGTAGTAGCCCGAACTACGAATGCTCTGATTTCCTTATTGCACCATAAGGATACGTAGGCAGGAGATTGCTGTATCTTCGCGAGCACACTAATAAAAAACCTCCCATTTCCCCCATCCTGAGGTCTTCATCCACATCTATCATCAATTCTAATTACTCGAAGCAAGCAGATAAACAGTCAATTAACAGTCAAATAGCAAAATCAGACTAAAAGGTTCCCGTTGAGTACAACGGACGTGAGGGGTGCTAATACCTTCCCCTTGCGTAATCGACTCCCGAACCCGAATATGGTTGCGACGACCATTATTCTTATTTCTAAAGGTTTTCTCGATATTTTCCTATTCCTTCATTGGAATAAATAAAGTTCGGTGGCGACTCTGTTTCGAACAACATTTTTTTTCCGCGTCCTATCGCGAGGGATCGCATTATCATCTTTTTTTGAGGTGCGACAATTACATGCGACTCTATATGACTAATGCACAAATACAAGCTATTCAAAATCCTTTGATTCTTAGTAAAATTGGTGTCCCCACAACGACAATAAAGTGGATGAATTTTTCTGAAATGAGTCATCTTATATCAAATGTATATGACTGAGTTTTAGTTTAGTTTACAAGACATAGTTTTTCGTAAATCGTTTTCCCTCTGCTAAGTTGCCCTCCAAATAATTTAAATGGCCGGGTTGTCTTGATTAGACAGATTGCTACTAAGATGCATTTTATACAAGCTTATTTGAAACGAGGGTGTCCTCTACCACCAACATTCGTAGAATGGAGAGAACGTCTTAAGGAAGAAACATCTGAGTGAGAACTTTGCTTTTTTGGATAGGATGCATGAGTTCTAGAAATTAAATGATGTTGAAAAATAATACAATAGAAAAAAGTCTAATGCGAAAAGTTCAATAAATTTAAAAAGATGTCATCGATTTTGATGCATTTTAATCGTATGTACTTCTAATTTTGTTGATTCACTATGTTCATTTTTATTCTTATATCTTCATTTTAAGATGTCCAAACATAATCTAAGCGTATAAATAAAGCATTACTTTTGAAAACAAATTAATTGTTGAGTTTCTAGTAAGAGATGAGTCCTCTTCAATTCTGGACAAATTCTACATAAGAGTTTTTAAATGTTGTGAAACTGAAGTTATTAGACTAAGGTTTTGCTTAAATTGATGCAATGAGATGATATGAAGTGATATGAGATGAAATAGAATAAGATTACATTGTTTGAGTTAATTAAAATCAGATCCAGTATAATAAAATTTTATTATTCTATTTTATTTCATTTCATCACTTTTCATTAGCATTGTTTCCCTTAGATATGAGGAATAAAAAATTACATCACTTTCTACTAGTATTGATCACTTTCTACGAGTATTGTTCCCTTTAATATGAGCAGAATGAAAATTTTCATCACTTTCCATCAGTATTGTTTCTCTTTTATATGAGCAGAATCAAAAACTTACTTTGTTTTTATCGCTAATTATTCAAATAATAAAGTAATAAAATTTCTATTTCACTCTATTCTATTTTTGCTAAATTTCAATAACTCTATTTATCTTAAGATATTAAAATATAATCTAAAATAATATAATAAAATTGTATATCTAACGAACTAGAAATTTTTGTCTTAAAAAATCTAGCATCATACTAACAAAAAATTATTAAAATTTATATATGCAGATGGGTGGCTGACCAATTAAATAAAAAAATATTAAAACATAATAATTTTTAGTTTTATGCTATCTTTACAAGTACTCTGGCGGTGAGCAAGTTGTCCATTTACATATGGATAGTACTGCTTATAAAAAAATAAGAATGGATAAAACCATATATAAAACCAATCCAAAATATCCGGATCCATGTCCAGATCCGCTTGGAGTTTCGCTTCACTTCTCTAGGGTTTCTCAAACGCATTATAGAATCTCTCCACTCTCAGATTTCCTCTATAGATTAAAGAAGCATCGGAGAACTAATTCCGTCGCCGGAAACCGAACGCCGTTGCCGGAAACAAAAAACCTGAACCGAAAAAAATGTCAAGCAAGAAGAAACACAAACGAAAACACAGCGACAACGATGAAGACGACGACGTTTTCTACTACCGCTACTGCGCTTCGTCCTCAACCCCCAACACCACCACCGGCACCACATCCAGTAATCAACCCCAATCAAAACCGAACAACAAAGGATCATCAATAGGAGGAACAGGTGAACCCTTAGCACCATCAAAATCGACGCTATACGTTTCTAATCTAGATTACTCCCTAACAAACTCCGATCTCCATACGCTCTTCTCTACTTTCGGCCGCATCGCGCGTGTAACCGTTCTCAAAGACCGTCACACGCGCCTAAGCCGCGGTGTCGCGTTTGTCCAATTCGTTTCTCGTAATGACGCCCAACGCGCCGTGGCGGAGATGAATAAGAAGATTCTCAATGGAAGGACTCTAACTGCTTCTATTGCTGCTGATAATGGACGTGCTCCGGAGTTTATTCGGAAGCGCGTGTACAATACTGAGACTGCTTTGTGTTATGAGTGTGGGGGGCATGGTCATTTGTCGTATGAGTGTCCTAAGAATCAGTTGGGGCCGAGGCCGCGGCCTCAGCCTAAGAAGCCGCGACGGGGATTTAGTGGGCTGAGGGATAGGGATGGGGAGGAGGAAGGTGATGAGGAGGAGGAGGAGGGTGGTCAGATTGCTGCGGAGCAGTTTGACGATAATTGGGCTTCTGTTGTGGATGATGAAGCGGGTGAAAGGTTGCTGGGGAGAAACAGAAATGATGATGAGGGTTTGGACAACAACAAGACGAAGAAGAAAGGGAAGAAAGCTGGGTATTTCAGTGATGAGAGTGATCATGATGATGATGATTGATCATGACTATGTAGCATTGACACTTCAGATTGAAGGTGTGTGTTTGGTATTCCGCATTACCGCATTATTCAACTAGTCCTGTGTGTCGTGTCTATATATGTGCCAGTGTTTCATAGATCTAAATGGCAATTTTTTGTTTTTATCAAGATATGGTGTAATTGATGAAATTGTTTATATGTTGTTGGCTTGGTTGGATGTGTTTATGGTTTTGATCACAAGCACATGTTAGTTATTAGTTATTGTGGTAGTAATTAGTGATAGTGGTGGTGAATTGGTGATGAGCATTTTTGTGTATTCCATATTTTCATAGTTAATGAATGATGACAGACGAGTCTCTTATTTATCGGCTTAATTTAGCATTCGGTTTACCTGTAAAACAGAAAGGAAAAGCCTGTTCGTTATGTTTTTTATTTTGGTTCAGTTAAAACATGTAATGTAATCAAATTGTAACACCCTGGTTTACTTTATGCACATCTTGTTATCATATAAGTAAGGTTTTTAATTACAGTTGTGGTGGTTATGTTATGATATTTGATATGTAGAATATTGTAGTCAGATATAGCTGGATTTGATGTGGTTGTTGAGATCTTGAAAAGCATAGGTTGTAGACTTGTAGTCACAATTACTGTCGCCGTTCTTGTGGAAAGCAGTTTAAAACCATGGGTAACAGTTCTTCTGATTACCTTTACTCTTTGATGTCTACTGAGCATTTTTATGCAGATTGATGAGTATTTCTCAAGTTTCTCTTAGAATGCTTAAATTGCTTCTCCCAGAGAAAATGTGGTATCCTTTTCATGCATAATCACTTGGCTGAGCTGGAGAATAATACCAATTTGTGCCTCACCCTCGACACTAGGCTTTAAATTATAGGTTTAATTATTCTGTAACTTTTTGAACCATGGGCTAATCTTGAATGTCATTGTAATGATATGTAGAAAAAGAAATTGGTTATTGTTATGCTATTTCCTTTCTTTCTGAATTATGGCTTTGAATCGGATTAAGTATAGTTATATTATATGGAGTTTGGGGTCAATTGTTACTGTTGTACTGTTGGTTTTAAGCATTGTTGGTTTTGGATATATCTATAACTCTGAAACCATATTCAGTTGACAGTTATATATAACCGATAGATACCATATTCATGATTGTCTATATACTTTTGTATGCTCATATTTTTTACTAATTGAATCATTGTCTTATGGCACAAGTTAATGAAAATAGTAGAGTTCATATCCTCTATGAATAGGATTAACATGAAGCTTGATTACATAGTACGATAATTGTACTCAGATATAAAGATATTGGGAGTTTTGTGAAATTCAGGATATCGGTTTCTTGAATTTTGTTGAAGTTTGAGCAGATTCAAATAGGATTAATATGGGTGTTCTTGAAGAGGAAGTAGGTAAAAGTTTGGAATTTTTTTTCAAAATAATAATTATTTTATTTTTTTTTCAAAATAACTAATTATTTAAAAAAATTATCAAAATAACCAGGTTTGGTAGAGGATGCGTCAGATGAACTGGGGCACCCCCAATGCATAAAGAGGAGGCGTCAATAGCATTGGCGCATGCATTGCGCTCCTCACGAGGAGGCGCCACTAGCATTGGCGCATGCATTGCGCTCCTCATGAGGAGGCGCCAATACTAGTGGCGCCTGCATTGGGCCTCATGAGGAGGCGTCAATGCTAGTGGCGCCTAGGTGCATTTGGTTGTGTGGGCGCTAATTCATCTGGCTGCATGTGATGGTCATGTGGGCGTCAATCCCTCAAGCGCCCACATGTTTTGTCCGTCTCTATAAATACCACGCATTGGATGCAATATTTTTCACTCAAACTCATCTCCTAATACAATTCAACCACCATCAATTTCAATTTTCCCTGTTTCAACAATGTCTGCATACATTCAAAAACAAAGTGCTGATGTAATATTTTCTGCCGTTGCGGCTCCGGTACAGATTCGACTTTGGAACACAAATATGTTTGAACGTCTTAATCGGACGTTGTACAGTTGGTTAGAGGGAGAAATTGGAGAGGGTGAACGGATTAGAAGAATACAATGGCTTGTGTCCACGTTCAACCAACACGGAGAATTACGCGAATTGGTGGATATTAAGACAGACCAAGACGCTCGTAGGATGATGCATTACATGTTCAAAATTGTTTTGCTGGTTGTAATTGCATAGTTCTTGTATTTGTTATAATTATATGTGTTACTGTTTATGCAATGGTACTTTCGTGACAGACGTCTAATATGAAATAAATTTAATTTTTCATATATTGCAATAGAGGTACATGTAAATTTATCTGGTTGTGCTCATTCTAACACTAGGACAGTTATTACGATTGTGACCTAGTTGACGGCATGAACTACATAGTCTAACCATTTTGTTCGCCGTATCCATTTCGGTTCGAATTCGGATGCTGTTTGGGCGACCCTTTTTCTTCCTTCGCATAACTTCGTTGTGCCAGACGATGTCCCCTTGATATTCTGGCCAATAATCCTCTTTTGCCACTACGAAAAAACTAATTTTATAAACATTTGAAAGACTGACGATTTTGTAAACTTCAGATAACAAGTATGATGGATCCCTTCGAACCTTTGAGCATGCCGCAAGGACATGGGAGCGGGGGTACGAAAGGCTTGGAACTTTCTGCAGTCGCACTAACCTCTATCTAGTTCGACTCTGTACTGTCCCATCGGCATGCCCTCATTGTGATCCATGGACTCGACAACACTAAACCAACCTTTACTTCGGTCAAAGACCGTAACCACATGTGTGTTTGCTTTGGCAGCTTCATGTCTGATGAATTTCATCGAAGCATCACTGAACAACTGTCCAGATTGCAACACTGAACTCCATTTTAAGCGTCTGGTTTCAAACAACGCCCTTAGCCTGAAATATGTAGCATGCACCAAAGCGATTATTGGTAGGTTACGGATGCCTTTGAAGACAGAGTTCATTGATTCCACAAGATTTGTTGTCATGTGGCCCCAACGTTGACCGTTGTCGTATGCCCTAGTCCACTTCTCCAAAGGAATACCATGGATCCACCGTACCGCATCTTCGTTTGACAATCTTATTTCCTTGCGGTAGTGTTTGAAAGAAGGTTCTGATAATGCGTAACCTGCATTGACAACCTTCTTCCGCAACGTCTTATCTTTGATTTCCCGCATGAAATTCTGAGCAATATGTCTATTACATAACACATGCGTCGAAGGAGGATTTTGCCAGCCGTTGTCAATGTTATTATATGCACTGATGATTGAAGGGTGTCTGTCGGAGATCAAACATAAGTTAGGCTGAGGTGCAACGTGCAATCAGAGATTTCTTAGGAAAAAACTTCATCCCTCAGCAGTCTCCCCTTCAACTAGGGCAAAGACGATTGAAAAAATATTGATGTTCCCATCTTGTGCCACTACCATCAGTAACGTTCCTTTGTATTTTCCGTACAACCATGTACCATCAGTTTGTATAATTGGTTTACAGAAAGAAAAACCTATGATACCTGGTTGATACACCCAGAATAGACGGTGAAATATTTTATTTCCAACAGCACACGTACCATCTGGTGTATAGGCGGACAATTTGTTTCCAGCTTGACAATTGTCCCGGGAGCATATTGTTTTAGAGCCAACAAGTATTTTGGAAGTTGTTTGTAAGACTCCTCCCAATTGCCAAACACTTTTTCAATAGATTTTGTCCTAGCTATCCATGCCTTCCTATATGATGGAGTGTACTCGTACTCTGCCCTAATATGCGAGATTATTGTACTCACCTTTAATGATGGATTGTCGCTAATAACAGATAATATTTCATCACATATTAGCTGAGAGCTTAATTTACGATGATCCTGGATTGGGTTTGTCAGCATGCATGTGTGATCTGGACCCATTGATCCAATCTCCCAAGACTCGCTCCTCTTCCGGTACGAAGCTGACAACATAAAAAGGCAGTGCTCATTCGGACAATAAACTTTATACCTCGATGCGTCAGTTCTGTCAACTCTGAAATCAGCTGATAGTTGCATGTGGAATTTCTTAATGGCTCTTACACATTCCTCTTTTGTGCGAAATGTGTCTCCTTGTTTCAAAGATCCTTGCATCTGCACGTAAGGATTGTACCATACATCTGCTAAAGGTTCATCTGAACCCAAATTTAACCTTGTCATCTGTTGGGGTGGGCAGTATACATAACTTGTTGGTATTGGCTCCTCTTCCTCTTCAGCGTTCACCATCGAATCAACCATGATCTCAGATTCTTCTTCTTTGTCATCTAGAACATTCACCTCAGCTTGTTCGTCATCAGTCTCACAAAACACTTGTGACTGATCAATGTACAGAGACACCTGTTGTTGATGTGGTAATATATACAACTCTATATCGTTGTAACCAGATTGTTCGTGACTGACAAACATATGCTGAATATCATCATCATCTCGAATCTTCTTCTGATAAAATTTAACCTGGTTTTCTACAAACCAAACCGGATTTTTATAGATGATTTGGCCCACATTACTGCATTGCAATTTCTTTTCTATTCTTTGTTTCAGATGTGAAAAATTTGATCGTCGATTTATTGTAAACCGAGTTACCTCTGTGTTTCGAAAACAAAAACCGAACAACTGATGATCAAATATTTCACCTTCGACATGGGCACTGATCATGTAATGTTGTGTGGAAGACATTTTGTTGAAATATTAAATATGTAGATATCTTTAAGGGAATTGAATGCATTGCTAAGTTGTTCATCCACACAACATAAATAATGTTTCATTGCTAACTTGGTCGTTGCATTGATAACTTGGTCATTGTTTGTACAAACTTGACCATGCATGTAGTAGAAAGAATCAACCATGCAGAGAAAAGAGTGACAAGAACACACATGCGCCTGAGCCCTGAGATTCCCACCTAGGCGCCCATTCCCTAGGCGCCATAAAGTAACTGGGGCGCCAAAAGGATGGGTGCCTCTTCACAAAAATTGGTCTTATGCGCCACTAGGAAGGGCGCCCCTTCCCATTGCCCTACACTAAGGCGCCAAGAGGAAGGGAGCCTCTTCCTTGCATGTGAAGAATCACATGTAGGCGCCAAGAGGAATGGCGCATCTTCCCTTACATGTTGATTCTTCACATGCGCCTAGAAGAGATTCCTCACATGCTATCTCTCACATGCTTTCTGAAGTTTGTCATTCCCTTGTCTTCTCTTGCCATTCCATGCAACCAATCACATTCATCTTAGGTTGCAAACCTACTCACTCATTCATCTATAAATAGCCTCTCATATCAACAATATCAAATCATCTTCATCAATACTCAATTATATTCTTCTACCACACTTGTTTCCTCTACCACACTCAAGCTTTGCAAAATCAAATCATGTCTTTGTTGACTATGGGCGATGAACATAGAGGCACGCTCGAGAATATATCGGCATTTGTATGTCATCTCTCTCTTTTTACTTTTTCTATTTTTAGTCTTATACCTTTGTTATCTATGTTTTTCTTACTTCTTATAGAGTTGTGCTTGTTGATTATGTATTTCTTCTTCTAATTGCATTTTCTTACTTTTTTATTATTAGGATCCGAAGCGGTTTAGATGTCGTGTACATGAATATGTACCCCACGATCCTTTAATAGAACCATATATTAGAGGATGTGGATTTGGAAATCTACTCAACATTGTTTCGTACTCGGTGGACTACAAGTTCATTCTAACTTTGTTGGAGAGGTGGAGACCCGAGACCCACACATTTCACCTTCCGATTGGTGAGTGTACCGTCACACTTGAGGACGTGTACATGTTGTTGGGTCTCCGTATAGATGGAAAGGCAGTGAATGATCGAGTTAACCAAGACAACAATATCTGCAATGAATTATTGGGTGCCCATTTGCTAGACGACGAAACTGAGGGAGACACGTCCGGTCAAGCAAGGGGGCAAGGTATAAGTTTAAAATACCTTAAACAATATTATGCCAGTATAGTAATTCCCGACGATTCAACCGAGTATGAGAAAATAATAAAAGCTTGGTGTTATATTATGATTTTATTTGATAATTTTTTGTTTCCAGAAAGTACAGGTAATTTTGTAAATATAATGTATTTACCTTTATTACGCAACATTAATAAGGTAAACACTTATAGTTAGGGTTCAGCTGTATTGGCCCATCTATATAGTGCAATGTATAGAACTACAAAAAAGAATACCTATATTTTTTTTCATGTGCGTATTTGCTTCAAGCTTGGGGTTGGTCAAGAATGTCGTCGCTCGCCCCGATAAATGAGCGCCCATTCGTGTTCCCGTTTGCAACCAAGTAAGTCTAACACTTTACCATTCACCATTTAGTTAATTATATTTTATATTATAATTAATAGTAAATAATATTTTTCACTTCTTTTTTATCTTAGGTGGTCAGTAAGGGGAATGAACTACAACAGGTGTCTGAAACACGCTATTGTAGTCTATCGAAATCTATTGGACCACATTGGACATGACGATGTAATAATCCTACCCAACTATATTTTAATTTAAAAATACTTCTCAAATTATTTTCCATCTAATCGTTTCGTATTGTTTTACAGTTTGTCTGGAGGCCATATCTGGGTCTGGATCATGATGTGAACCATGACGATGCTGCAGTTTGGACAACGAAGACACCGGTTATCCGATTCACTATGGTGGAAATGCACCAGAGTGACCGGGTCAAACTGCAGTTCTGAATGCTACAACAGATTCCAGAATCTCCCACGTGTTTGGGGAATTGACATCAAAAAAGGGTTGATGCACAATGGGATTATTCTGATTGGAGAGACTTTGCAAAAGACATGTGTCGTCCATAGAGGAATCAAAGACAACACATCTTGAACGAACCAGATATCCATGGTGCAAGACCGACTCAACAAAATATATGGCATGGTTTAGATCGGTAACAACTCAACAATTTGTATCTGAGCCGCGGTATTTGATGGATCCACGCCAACATGCTTCGTCATCGTATGCCCCACAACAATTCACCACCCAACACCAATGTGAACCCACCCAAACCCAACAACCAACCATACAACATCAACCAACCACATACACACAACAACCAAACACCCAACATCGCAACCCGTTCATGCCAACCACCCAACAACCAACCATCCAACGTCGCAATCCATTCATACCTCTCACTCAAACACAAAACCAAGAATCAAACCCCGCAACCACAACTGTCTATAGCCCAGATGATTCATATGGGTCACTTCATCGTAGCCCCCCATCAATAACACCCAACCATTGTTTAACTATAGTCGCCCCAGAAACCATTGCTTTGTTTCCAAAACGACTCAATGACCCAATTTGGGCAACTATATCGTCCCCAATTCACTCAACCACAACGCCCTAACTACGATGACATGGGCACCGAACTCCATTACGGAAGCGCCGTTGGCCAGAGCCCCTCCGGATATTGGAGCAAATGATGACACATCTATCAAATACCGCTGGAACTTCCGTTGGACCTTCCAACCAACCATCGCTCGATCAGGTCAGCACACAAAGACCCCAAACACCTCAAGAAAATCGTGGAAGACCTAGGAGATAAACTAACGCACCGGATGTGGAACAGGGGGACGTTATAATCGGACGGGTCATTAGTTTATTGTCAGTCCAATGTAACCAATTATTACATCATCAATGAATTTTTTTTTCATTACTATTTCTTTTTTATTAAATAATAAAAATTAAATATTAATAATTAAAAAAAATAGCATGGGGTGTATGCGCCAGATGAATTGGCGCATACACCATCAAACATACATAGGCGCCACTAACATTGGCGCCTCCTCATGAGGCCCAATGTAGGCGGCGCAATAGATGGGCGCCTCTCACGAGGAGTCTAATGCATGCGTCAATGCTATTGGCGCCTCCTCTTCATGCATTGGGGGTACGTCAATTCATCTGCCGCATCCTCTATCAAACCTGATTATTTTGGTAATATTTTTTGAATAATTGGTTATTTTGGAATTATTTTAAAATAATGGTTATTTTGAAAAAAAATTCTAAAAGTTTTTTTTTAATATATTTGTAAATTTTTATACAATAAAATAAAAAATTAAATAAATTATAAAAACAATAATATTTTTATTAGTTCATAAATGTCTATTGATTGCTTACTCATTCCATCCTAAAAAGAATAGTTAAGTTTTTATAAATTGTCATAAATGTTAGGAGAATAATGACTTAAAGAAGTTTAATTATTTAATGGCATTCTGAAAGAAATTGATATTGAAAAAGTAAATGATGTTATTTTAAGATAAATTTTGTTTGGTCAAATAATTTTGAAATG